>NW_022145777.1:706603-828311 GCF_002938485.1 Sitophilus oryzae | reverse complement strand
ACGTCAACGGTTTTTGTGGACGTATCTGTTTAAAAAAACTAGTGTTCTCGAATAGTTGAATTTAAATATTTTAAATAGTTTTTTCTTTGTTCTTTGTATTTTTTTTGCTTCCGACGACGGAAAGAGATAAACTTTCCGAAACGTTAAGTATTTTTTTGTTCGTTAGGCAAATTTGTATATCTGTAAACCTAATATTGATAAGCAGTTTCCGTTTAGATTAACGCAGCGGTGTTTACAAAAAAATAGCTATTTTATTTTGTATATTTTATTGCAGTGGCAAAATACCCATATAGGATTGTTTGGAGAGATAAATCCGCCACATAGGTGTAGATATTTTTTATATTTTTAGCTATTTTTATTTTCATACCATGTAAGGGTATTTCATCTCCAAACACGCACTTTCTTTGCTTGATAGACAGCTGTCTGGTGTCTTCAGTGGTGTACGTTTGCTTCATGGAAAACGCCATTTTGTATACTTGATAGTCCCATTCGAGTTGAGGTTGAATATTCATAGAGACCATCTCATCCGAATTTAATATATAAATCTAGAAATAAGTTTTAAGTATAAAAAAAACTATATTAAAACAATGAGAAAATGGTAATCATATACAAAAGAATTATGATAAATTAGAATTTCATGAGTAAAATTCTAGGTATAGTACCTAAATTAAAATTTTGAGAAAAAAAACTTAATAAAAAGCATTTTCTGGAAAGTGCACCACCCTCTATAATATCATCATTCTTTTATTTTGTCCTCTATTTTATACTCTTATCTGAAAACGGTATATTTGCGCTTTACCTTGCGAACCAGGTCTTAAAGCCTGGCGTCTCATTATGCCACAAGGCAATTCGCGGGCTTACTTGAAAGTAAGCCGTATTACCGTCGAATATAAATCAAACGGAAGTGAGGATGGGAGAGTGCAAGGAACAGGGTCGGCTCGTTATTAGTACTGTGATAAGGACATTTTTTTAAGGAAACTATAAAAGAAAATATGTATCTGATATACCGGGTGTTGCATCGTCGGACGGGACATAGGAAATCCCATGTAAATTTTAATGGGGTCAATTATTGGCTTCCCTAATTATTTTAGAGAACAATTCTATTTAGGTTTATTGAAGAGCACTAAAACCCACATTCAAAAGAATAACTTTAGATATTTTTGATTAGCTCGTTTACGAGTTATCGCCGATTTCTTTTTAAATATTTCTCCTTTCTTATGTCCCTGTATTTACTTATGAGCACCAGTCAAGGCAAAAGATAACTGTCAAATGAAGTTGTCATTTCAGAAATCTACCTATTTAGTGCTTTATTATTATTGAAAACTCATTCCTACATCGGAAATCTTAAAGATGTATTTATAAATACAAATTAATATGAATTAATGTAAAATAAAGTAATCAATTACAAGGTTAATTATAGTATTATTACAATATTCAATAACTTATTAATTTAGGTAATATTAAATTGTTAGAACTTTAGGATTTAAGATGTTCAAATATTCCTCCATCGACGGCTAGATAATAACCCAGGCGATCATAAAATTCTCTTCTTACATTCGCTAGTTGGTAAACTGAAATTCTATTGCATTCGGCTGAAATAGCATTTTTTAACTCGTCTAGATTTGGGTGTTTTTTATCCTTGTATATCATGTTTTTTAAATGGCCCCAGAGAAAGAAATCATTTGGCAAAATATCAGGAGACCTTGCTGACCAATTTACTGTATGATTTAGGCCAATAACGTTTCCGTTAAAACTATTGTCTAAATATTCCCGAACAGCCAGGGTACTATGTGCTGGGCAGCCATCCATTTGGTACCAAACTTCCTGATTTTCCCTAGCGGCATCATGTAAAGCAGGTAAAATATGATTTTCGAGTAGTTCCAAATAATATTCTGCATTTAAATTTTGCGTAAGAAATAATGGTCCGATAATATTGTGTCCGAATATCCCTGCCCAAACATTTACTTTCTGTGGATATTGCGTCCTTGTTAATTACAGTAACCATTGTATGTTAAACTAAATTGGAATTTGACCCGAAAAGTTATACAGGGTGAGACAAAATTAATATGGAACATTAGTCACTTTTAAAAGCAAGTTTCTTCTTTATTTTAAATGGAACACCCAGTACCTTTTCTAGTACAACGGTACAACGTTCATAAAATGATTGTTTTTTCAAGAGAATCTTTCCATTTTAAAAGGCATATGTAAAGTTCTACCTCGAAAAGCAGCTACAATAATTTCTCTCATGTTGTCGACACTAGTTGGTCGAGTTTTGTAAACACTGTCTTTAACATATCCCCATAAAAAACAGACTAGATAAAATCAGAAGCATTTAAATATTCTATTAATTGGTGAATGCACATTGCATTCACCAACTAATAGAATCATATCAATTCTCTTTGATGTAGGATAAGTTTCCATTTTCGGCAAATTTCTGAGAATTTTTTTTGTTTTAACTGGCACAAAATGATAACTAGTTTTTAAAGTTGGACTAATTAGACAGCTATGTTGAAGTAACGTCAGACATATCACAACCACCTAGATTTTATCAAATAATAAAGATCTACTCAGAGTAAATCATGTAAATGAAAATATCTAGGAACATCTTTGTTTGAGGGGTAGGCAACCTTAATAGCGTTTTGAAGAGACATGAATTCTCCATTGAATATCGGAATAATATACAGGTTGTTCCATTTAAAATAAGAGAGTAACATGCTTTTGAAGGTGACCAATGTTCAATATTAAATTTGCCTCACCCTGTATAACTTTTTGATTTAAGTTTTAATTTGATTTAAAGTACAATAGTTAATTTAACTACATATTAGACTATACTGGGTAAATTCAAATTTAGGTAGCTTTTACTGTAATTTAAAAATTGTTCTTTATTTCTAGAAAATGTTAAATATGTCAAAAACCTTACTTAAACAACACTTCAGTAAAAATAAAACACCGACAACCATAAAAAGAGCGCTGCTTTTGAAGAGCATATCAAGATGTTTTCTCAAACATTTTTAGTGTAGCGCTGCTGTATACCTTTTAAGACAATCCAAACTCGAGAACAACGTAAGTTAGAGAACGGTTGGGTTGCAAATCCGGTTCCCTGGCTAAAAAGGCCTAAAAGCCCTACTTTAAACAGATTTATGTCGGCGTACAGTCTCGTAGAAGGGCCTGCCGTATTTCACTACCGAACCGTAGCCAGTCCTGAATATTATAATCGTATTTTTTACTCGGTCTTAAGAACGTTATCGGCTGAAATATGTCGGTCATATTTTTTTCTCGAGAGGAGCTATTAAAAAGAGTGGTTTAGGTTTGGATAGATATAGTATGTGCAGGTTGTTGAGATAACTCACTTTATGTTACTACAAAATCTAAGGGTTTCTTGAGAGAAAATATTTTCAGTATTTTGTCAATGAAAAAGAAATTGAAAAAAAAAATAATTGTAAAATGCGTGGAGTCATTGGAGTGGAAAATTTATAAAACAGAGACGTTAATTTTTATAACTTATTATTATATTGATTTCTGAGCTAAATCCACATTTATTTAGAATAAATTATTAATTAAAACAATTTAAAAGTATCTAATTAACTAATTTTTGGTCGGAAATAATGGTGGTATATTTAATTGGTACACTTCTTTACAAAAATTTAAATAGTTTTTTTTTGTTTACCAATGGGCTTGCAATATTTACCACCTGTACATTTTATACATATAGATTTGTTGTGATGTTAAAAAAAATCTGAAATGTCAATATTCCATGGGTATAGTGATAAATGAGGTATAAATTATAAGAAAATGCATTTTCTACAAAACTTGAAGAGGTAGGTAAAAAATAGTATAATAAAATTTGATAGACAATTAAATTGTGCATCTGATTCACGTAAAATATACAGGGTGTTCCCTTTAAATTAAACAAGTTATTGCCGTTTAAAGCTGTAATTATTTAATATAAAAATTTTTGGACACTCTGTATAAGGTAGTACAATTTTTATTATTGCAACACAATATCTGATCAATAAATAATCTTCAGTAAATATTTAGTATTAAAAACTTTGATAACCTTGGAGAAATGAAGCCTTAAAATTTTTACTGCAATTTCATAAAATTGAAATATTTCATAAACGGTGAAGTTTAAGTGTAATAAACCTTAATCAAATTTACCCTTATTTCAATCATAGAATCCAAAAATAAAATAATATACAGGGTGTTCAATTTAAAAAAATACAATTATGTTTTTTACTTATTTGGGACATTCTGTATCTTGTAAAATATTTTTAAATTATAGCTCTAATAGTCCTTCAACCAACCCAAAACTTACAATTTGTAAAAATTTAATAGTTAGCTACAATACTCCGTGTCGTATATGGTGAACACCCTGTATATATGTAAATAAAGCTAAAAAAGTTTGAGAAAATATATTTTCGTAATATTAGGGCAGTAGATGTATGTTTCTTTTAAAAAACTGAATAAAGTAGACAATTTTTTTTTATTAAGGAACTAACAATTACAGACAGCAAATAGATAAGTTTGACAGATTGTAATGTTTAAAAATAAAAAAAAATCTTAGATAAGTACATACAACAAAAGTTTACTATTCATTGTCTAAAATATTGCAGTAAAAAAAGTATTATTTTTAAATAAAAACGCTAATGTATGTGCACCATAATTTTGGAGATTCGATGACGAACCATACATTATACAACGTGAAAATATGAGGAATGTACCAAAGTTATGCTGCAGTCACAAAGATACTCCATTTAACGGTACTTTTATTTTTAACAAGAAAATGGTTCTCGTATACAAAAGAGTTATGAAAAACTCTAATAATATTTTTTGAAGAAATTCATTATTTTCAGGTATTTCACTAATGAATCAAAAATCTAAGGAATTAAGAGACGTTTTTAAGGTTCCGTAACTCGGAAAGGAAAATACATATTTTTTTAGAACTACTTCAATCGTGGCAAGATTTCTTCCTAAACGTCGAATAACTTACCGACGTTACTGCTTCCCCCGTCTTCAGGGCGAACTGCAGCGACCATTTCGTGTCGGCTTCCTTAATATATTGCATATTAAATTGCTCGGGCTCGGCTCTGAAACAGAACACACGACAATGAACGGAATTCCTACTCGCGAGCCTTTATTATGACGCAAGGGTGGGTGGGACGTCTTTACACCCCGTTTTCCCCATTTTCTTCGTTTCCCACACGCAGAAAATCGGGAGAAAGTGGTGGGTAGAGATAGGTGGTTTCGTGCGGTTTTACGGTTCTATAAGTATTATTTTCAAGTTTGTGTGGTGCTATAAATTTTGAATGTTCTTGTTTAAGGAAAAAATTATAACAGGGTTATTTTAATTAAATCTATATTATTACCTAATTTGGAAAATAAAAATACATGGCGGTCCGAACTGTATTCCGGAAATTTCGGCAGCATATTCTGCAGATAGAAATAAGTAAAATAGTTCCTATAAATGAATGTCCTAAAATGCTTAGTTTTGGAGATACAGGGTGTAGACAAAAGTTCCATTTTTATTTCAATTTTTCCAAATAATTTCTGAAGTACCTAACGTCAATATTTGGACAAAAATTGGTGTCTGGAAGCTTTTTGACCTGAGTAATTTGATTTTGATGTCAATATGACTCCTACTTGCAGGGGGCGCAGCCTACATATTTTTTTAACTGGTTTAAATAGTAATAACTTTTCGTTCGTATCTGTATAAGACTACTGTTTCGTCTTCATTTATTTGAAAAAAAATTATGATTATTTAAAAAATATAAAGTTCCCAAATTTATAATTTATTTTTAATTTGTCACAACTATCTACTCAACATGTCTATTTTTTGTCAATGTATTGACTATTTCCATTCTAAATATCTCGAGAACGGTTGCTCGTAGCGATTTTTACTAAGAGACATTTTTTACGTAAAAAATCACGGAAATGTATATTTTTTCACTCAGTAGATTTTTTTTCACTCTTCAAAACAGTTAAAAGACATGTAGGTGGCGCCTCCTACAAATAGGAGTCATATTGATATCAAAATCCAATTTGTCATGTCAAAAAACTCCCAGACGCCAGTTTTCATCAAAATATTGACGTTACTTCAGAATTTATTTGGAAAAAATCGTAATAAAAATGAAACTTCTACACCCTGTATCTCCGAAACTAAGCATTTTAAGACATACATTTATACGTGCAATCGAAAAAAAACGGCGTCTGGAGAATGAAAATCGATGATAAATTTGTCGAGGTTAAGGCCTAGGCACCATTACTTGGCCCATTACTCTTCTTTATTTTTTAATGGCACTTACTGCCAGTTGGCCTTAGTATAGTTTAAAATTCGAGAAAAAAATCTTTTTGGAAATATATTTATCTGTTTGGAAACGTTTTATTTTTTATATAATTAGTGTTAATTTTGACAAGTTCAGTCAATTCTTATTAAATGACGCCTAGACAATGACCTCTACAAAATTATCATCGATTTTCATAGTAGGCACCGTCCAGATCAGCCTTAGCAGCATAAAAAAAGATAACTTAAAATACCAAAAGTACAAACAATATGAAGTAAAACCCTTTTCATAAAACAGAAGTGTAAGAGCGCGTTTCCTGGTCTCGCACAAACACGTACCGATCCTCCGGTACACGACGTTATCCCATGTTGCCGATTTGTCATTTTTAATAAGAACGTGCGTATTTTATCACTGGCACGAGATATGGCGCCGGTGTGCTATTCTTGTTCGTGGAACAATGTGCGTGTAGAAATTTTATTATGACAAATAGCCGGCGAATATGAAGAAGGAAGAATCGAGAAAAGTAGTTAGAGAAGTGTTACAATACGATGACGTGTTTATCAACTCTAAAATTCAAATATACCGTGTGTTGCATAGTCGACCTGATCATAGAAAATCCCATGTAAATTAAAGAAAAAAAATAATGAATATAAGTTGCCCATTCTATTTTAGAGAATTTTTTTTAAAAAACACAGCAAATTGTTCATTTCGAATAATTTACACGAATTTGTATTCGAGTTATGAGACATACAAAATATTTAATTAACAGTAAACTAAAAACAATACGGACGTCAAACAAACGTAACAATCATAAATTATGGCACAATATGACAAATCTATTATGAGTTTCTTCTACAGATGTGTCAAGAATATCCTAAATTATAGCTATTCTCTATTAGAAGTCACAAAAAATTCTCCTCTAAAAATAAATCTTTGAAAAATCAACTATATTTCGTAAATTAGTCTAAATAATAGCAATGGCGTATCACATGTCAACTTTTGACATTTTCGCATATGGTTTGTTTGTTATATATTTATGTTTTGTTTATGTAAATTGTAACATTTAGTAGTAACATTAAGTAATTTAAAAAAAAAATAAAGAAACACATTACTAAAAATTGTATTAATCAATAATAAATATGTAAAAAGTAAAAATAAATATGTAAAAATTAAAAAAAAACGATTAATAAAAAGTCGCCTTGACTAGGATTCGAACCTGCCTTACTACGTCTCAAACGTCATCAGCGTAAAGTCCTAACGCTTTAAACACGCGGCCACCGAGGACTTGAAAGATTCTATGTAAAATTCTTACTTAAAAGATAATGTTTAGTGAAAGTACTTTTTTATTTATAAACATTTATTTAATTCTGTTTTTAGTATTTGTTCTTATAGCGGTAACATAGATACATTATCTGTAAAAATTTCAATTGTCTAGCTATAACGGTTCATAAGATAGACCTTTGTGACAGACGGACGGAAGGACAGCGAAGTCTTAGTAATAGGGTTCCCGTTTTTACCCTTTGGATACGGAATCCTAAAAACACCAAGGGTACCATTTAAAAATCTTTTTAGTCATTTCCGGTGAAACAAGAAGTGACCGAAAACAATTGAATAGGTCAATCAATCCTAATTTATGTTATATACTAACATACCAAATCTCGTTTTTTATCTGAAAAAATAAAAAAGTTATAGAGGTGAGCCACTTTTGAGACGCACCCAGTATATAGGTTATCTCCTATACTAAAAAACTCACACTCTAGATCAATATAGCTTTACAAATTATATGAATCCACATGAAAGATACCTGAAATAAAAATTCATTCTAGAGATACAAAACAAAAATACTCTAATTCGGAAAATCTGAATATTACGAAAAAAGCGTAGAATTGAAAACAGAAAAACTTCACAAAACAACTTTTGTTTTCGATATCAGCACAATAAAAGCAAGGGAATGAACGAACGAAGTAAAAGTTTCTCGTATTCTGTTTGCCGTGAATAAGTTAATTTAGTTGAAAACATTACGGTCCAACTGTCAAACTGCGCGTTGACGGAAAGGAAATTAATAATTCGCCATTATAGAAATGATTTATTTGGCGTAATGCGCTGTGTGGAGCACTGTGAAAAACAGTGGCGAACAAAGTTATATTAACTTTTTCTCGATGCTGTTTATGTGTCAGTGAAAAAAAGGGGGGATGATGTTGTTTACTGCTGGATATAAATTAGTTTCAATGAAGCTATTTTGAAAAAATATTTTTTCTTTATTTCTGACAAATGAAAGGTGATATTTATCGAACTTCTTTTATACCAAAATATTTTGGTATATTATTAACTTTTTACATTTTGGCCATATTTCTTGTTCAATGTAACTGCGGTAAAAATTATTTCCCTTTTTATTCTTTTTTTAGCGTCTGACTACGGAGGTTTTTTTAGGGTTCCGTACCCAAAGCACAAATTACCTATAACAGATGCGAAAGAACACCGAATTACGCGTTCAGGTTTCTGTGACCTTCAGAAAGAGTTCATAGACAATCCGCATCAATGTATAGTTTGGGTTATTATTTGTTTGGGTGAAAATAATCTGCACCAATATGTTTTCGAGGCATACAAAAAGGTCCACAGACTTCGAGACATACGAAAAATCAAGTCCATTTAGCGTGTATCGCAATTTTCACACCTTAAAAATTAGTTTTTTATAGCTATAGCAACTGTAGCGACTATGAAAAAAAGCTGTGTGATTTTCATAGAAAATAAGGGCACCTGTAATTCATTTGAGAATGTTATAAATCGCTAAAAGAGGTTTCAAATCTCTTGGATTTCTATTAATATTAAATAAATTTTATTAAAAATTGAACTAAAATTGTTAGTATCATTAAAAACAATTCAAATTCAAAAATTGTTTCAGTCAAATTCCCTCATTTAAAGTGAATATTAAAGTAAATATAAATACAGCTCATTCTAAGCTCTACTTATCTTTAAGAAAAATTTAAATCATTGTTGCAATTGGGCCTTAATGCCATTTCGAATGAACAATAGTATTAATAATGTACATTATAATAATAATAAGTAGTGTGTATTAAAACTACTAAAACACTTTTAAATTGGTATTATATTAACAACTTTTGTTTTTTAATCCAAAAAAATGTTACCAATTTTCTCAATCAAAATATTTGTGGTCCTGAAAAGGACCTTCGTTTTCCCATGTTCGTCAAGGTAGGTAATGGGTAAACGGTAAAAAAACAGGATAATGAAATTTAAAAAATTACAAAAATTGTTCAAAAGTGCCTCCCTCTTGCATTAAACAATAACCCAAACGATCATAAAATCCCCTCCTCACATTGGATAACATATCAGGGGTGACAGTGTCAAAGGCATTAAATATTTTCTGCCTTAACTGCTCCAAGTTTTGAATTTCTTCATGGCCGTAAATTTTAGATTTTATGTACCCCCATAAAAAGAAATCATTCACCGAGAAGTCAGGTGAAATTAAACGTCAGTCTAAACAAAACTGTAATTTTTGAAAACTTGTCAAAATTTGGACACACGCTAAATGGACTTGATTTTCCTATGTCTCGAAGTCTGTGGACTTTTCTGTATAATCTCGCAGTAATTTAATAGATTGTTCGTCATATTATATCAGCTCGTAGGTGATTAGGAAAAAAAAGATATTTATAGTATAAAAAATTAATTTATTTAACAAAATTTAATTAAAGATGTGACAAAATAGTTACATTTCTATTGGTTCTATCGGACTTTTTTCAACTATATAAATCTTTATTTTTTGTAAACTTTAATGAATAAAATATTTTCAATCTAATAAATAATTTAATGATGTAAATAAGAGGAAATTTCTCACATGGGTGGTCAAATTCTATAGTTTTCATTATATCAAACAGCCTCTGAACGTTTTCTTCAGTGCAAAACTCATCAAAATTTAATTTAAATAATTTTTCCAGCCTGTAAATAAAATGAACAAATTTTTCCACTTTCATGATCAAAGGCTTTTAAATGGGTAAATAATTTCGAGTTATCCAGAGATTCGGATTTTTTTGCAAATTTTAGACAAATATCACATTGATGTATTTGAACACCCTTTTTAATGATGTAGTCAAACATAATTAAAGGCATTTTGAGTTGAAAACATTTCTCAGAGGCTGTTTGATATAATGAAAACTATAAAATTTGACCACCCATGTGAGAAATTTCCTCTTATTTACATCATTAAATGATTAATTAGATTGAAAATATTTGATGTATTAAAGTTTACAAATAAAGATTTATATAGTCGAAAAAAGTCCGATAGAACCAATAGAAAGGTAACTATTTTGTAACATTTTTAATTAAATTTTGTTAAATAAATTAATTTTTTATACTATAAATATCTTTTTTTTCCTTATAAATAAACACATTTGCATCCCATTTTAAATAAGATATACAAATTACCAAAACTTAGAAATAACAGTTCTAAAGTTCAACAAAAATCCTACACGCGTTTTTAAAAAGAAACATATAACCACGCACTATGTCATTCCAGCAAGCGAATACGACACAGCATAGGTTTCTGGACTAAACGACTGGTGTATTTACACCACTCAATAGGCGTGTCGGGTTTGCCGAGCGGTTTCCGATGCAGTCGCTTTTTTTCGCATCTGTTATAGGTAATTTGTGCCCAAAGGGTAAAAACGGGAACCCTATTACTAAGATTCGCTGTCCGTCCGTCCGTCCCTCTGTCACAAAGGTCTATCTTATGAACCGTTATAGCTAGACAGTTGAAATTATTACAGATAATGTATCTATGTTGCCGCTATAAGAACAAATACTAAAAACAGAATTAAATAAATGTTTATAAATAAAAAAGTACTTTCACTAAACATTATCTTTTAAGTAAGAATTTTACACAGAATCTCGTCTGTCTAGTCTCTCGTCTATCTAGTCCTCGGTGACCGCGTGGTTAAAGCGTTAGGACTTTACGCTGATGACGTTTGAGCCGTAGTAAGGCAGGTTCGAATCCTAGCCAAGGCGACTTTTTTTTAATCGTTTTTTTTTTAATTTTTACATATTTTTACATATTTATTTTTACTTTTTACATATTTATTATTGATAAATACAAATTTTAGTAATGTGTTTCTTAATTTTTTTAAATTACTTATACGCGCATTCAAAATTTCAGTTAAATCGGAAAAAAGTTTATAATAATATAGTGTCTAATGATAATAGATAATGAATGGTACTGAACCCTTCGTGCGCGACTCCGACTCGCACTTGATCAATTTTTTAAATGCTTTGTCGATGCAGCTATTTTGGCTTTTTGTACAATAAAGCTGTATTTATTATTATTATATTATTACTTATTGATCACCCTTGTAGACTTAAGCGTAATACGTCTGGTAGTTAAAATTTTATTAAACAAACAATACCAATTTCTTCCACTCTAAACCTCTTAAGTCTCGACAATAGCACGCTTCCGTACTTGTTCCAAACCCCGAAACATGAAATACCGCGAAACCTCAGTTTTCTAAGGGTGTCAAAATGGAAAACAATAGATCTTAAAACTGGATACTCACGACGCGGTGTTGTTGGATCGTCGAAAATGTCTGGAATTAAAGCTGTGACAGAACCCCGTTTCGGTGAAGACCGGCGTGAATCGCTTGTCTGGCGCAGAACAGCATCCGAATGGCGTGTCTTTGAACGAGCAATTGTCAAAAACGTCAGTACAGTCGTCCATGAACTGGAAGGGAAATGGATACTTTAATTGTTTAATTAACAACAATAGGGTATTGCTTTATTGGGAGGAAAAACGATACTTTTTGTGACGAGCCTGTACGTTTGACGTTACAGGCGAGGGACAAAAAGTACATTTTTACTCCGAACAGAACATGCTATTTTTTTTCAAACGTGACAAATATTTTTTTTAAACAATTTCAGGCGTTGCAAATAATATAAAAAGACTTGATATTATACTGGGCGCACAGTGGGCAAAAATCCAGAAGTATGTTGCAAAAATTCTTTTTTTGTTCGATTTTATTCAAATTTGGTAAAAACATTCTATGCCCGTAGGCCGTGAACCCTGTTAGTTTTGGCTGACTTGAGGGTGGTTGGGGGTGCTGGAGGGGATTCATAAAATGGAAAAATGATCTTTTGACTAATACAGCTACCAAAATGCGGTAAGAATATTTTACATTTCACTAAATTTTACGATTTTTGGCAGAGCCAAGATGAAACAGACAAATATTGAGCAATTATTACTCCTCCGCCATATACAGGGTGTTTTATATATTGACATCCTCTGTATCTTTTTTATTCGACGTTTTCGAAAAAAGTGTCTTGAATAAAAGTTTAATGGTCTCGAATACATTTTTCAAAACAGTCTTCTTTGCATATACAGGGTGCCTTAGAAATCCTGTGTGTGGCCCAACTTTCTTATTTCAAATTAGTACCCAATTTTTTATTTTATTTTTATTTTCTCCTAAAAATCCTAACTACTTTTTTGTAGCATAGCCTATACCTAATTTGAAATAAGATAGTTGAACCACGCCCCGACTTTTTGAAGCACTTTGTATATGCGAAATAGACTTTTTTGGCAAATTTATTCAAAACCATTTTCATTTAAGACAGTTTTCGGAAACGTCAAATAAAAAAGATAAAGGGGGTGTCAATGTATAAAAGAAAACCCTAGTATACTAATCCAATCGAACTTCTATTCAAGATTGTTTGTCATTTGCATAAGTTGGGTCTTTAATAATACCAGACAATATGTGAACAATATTTTATTATTATATTTTAAATAAGTAACAATATTCTGAGAATTAAACAATGACGATTTAGAAAATAACAGAACTTATACCTATTAAAAATATCTAAATTTTATTTTACCATCTACTATTTACTGATATTTTGTTTTATAACAGCTGGAAGCAATGGTCACGAAGTGCACATTTTTAAATCTGAAGAAAAATCCATTTTATTTAATTTAAAAAATTAGGTACTGTCAAAATTTGTCAATTTGTCAAAAAATGTCATTTGACGTTTATGACATACTTCTTCGGAAATCTTGAGAACAGTTACGTAACTTTATATTTCAAGTTCTTCTCTAGCTCTAGCTACTATAACAATTAATTTATGAGAATTATCCACATAAAGGATGTTACTATACACATACGCATGGAGGCTAACGCTTCCAATAAAGTTAATGTTGCGATTTTTTGCGATTTTTTTTACTTAACTTTTCTAAGATAGAATATATGCCACTATCAAAAAAACCTTAAATGATTATGTTCTACTTTGACCTTTACCTAGTTTTTATCCAAAAAATCAAAATAAAAGATACTTTCTTACTTACCTTCACATTAAATTTACCGCAACCGGGAATCTACGTAAAACACGTTATGACAATTTTACAATAATTATTGACAGTAAGCTAAGGTCGTCCGATTCAATTGTTATAATACTGTGTCACTTGAATGCAACCCTACTACTTAAAAAATTGTAGAAAAAAGGCAGTTATCGGACACAAATTAACTGAAAATGTAGGTTTTGCGCAAAATTTGTTTTACAGCCCCTCGAAAGAGACTCCGAACATGTTTTTTTGTTAGTTTTATGTGGTTTCTTCTTAACTAATATGTTTTCAATCTAATGTTATTGCCATAAATGCTAACTGTCGATGTTATTTTTTGCAACTTGGTTTGGACATATTGCCTACTGTGGGGCGGTCCGAATTGAATTCAGCAAACTTTGGCAGCATATTCTGCAGATAAAAATAAGTAAAAAAGTTCGTATAAATGTATGTC
The DNA here is from genome assembly GCF_002938485.1 of Sitophilus oryzae. Taxonomy (NCBI): domain Eukaryota; kingdom Metazoa; phylum Arthropoda; class Insecta; order Coleoptera; family Curculionidae; genus Sitophilus; species Sitophilus oryzae. Next base: position 814,246 of record NW_022145777.1, on the reverse strand, counting down.
CCTAAATGCTTCGTTTCGGAGATACAGGGTGTAGAAGTTTCATTTTTATTTCGATTTTTTTCAAATAATTTCTGAAGAAACGTCAATATTTAGATGAAAAATTGGTATCTGGTAGTTTTTTGAAATGATAAATTTGATTTTTATGTCAATATGACTCTTATTTATAGAAGGCCCCACCTACATATGTTTTAACTGTTTTGGAGAGTAATAACTTTTCGTCCGCACCTGTATAAAACTACTGAGTGAAAAAATATTCGTGATTTTTTACGTAAAAAATGTTTCTTTGTAAAAATCAAGTTCTCAAGATATTTAGAATGGAAATAGTCAATACATGTCATTATTGACAAAAAATAAACATGTTGAGTAGATAGTTATTTGACTGAAATGATAAATTTGGGAACCTTTCATTTTTTTAAATTAATCATAAAATTTTCTTCAAAAAAATTATGATAAAACACTTTCTATTGGACTTTTGGCACAAAAACATTAAAAATTTATTATTTCAGTCTGATAACTGTTTAGTCAACATTCTTAATATATGTCAATGATGACAGGTATTGATCATTTCGATTCCAAATATCTCGAGAACCATTACACGTAGCGATTTTTACCAAGACACACTTTTACAAATTCATAAAAATATTGTCAAGGTGTTTAGGATATATGGCTATGTTTATATTTAAAAAATTAAACATATATTTTTCAGTCATTTTGAAAAACCAGGGCAATAATTCCAGAATATGACCTTGTCCCAACATATACTTGTTAGGGCTCGTAAATCGAAAAAATATTAAGATGATAACACCCTGTATCTACGAAACAAAGCTGAATCGGACCTATGTTGATACGAAAAATAAATCTTTTTTTTATGTGAGGAATCTCCCCATGAGAGATGGCACATGTTTTTTTGAAACACCCTGTATAGTATACCTTGTAAATATAATTTCTAATGTCCTCATTTTTATCAATGTACGTGTCAGCTTCAGTATATTTCTTGGTGAATATCGGTATAGAATCGAAATCAAGTTTGGTTAAATCATAGATAAAATCAGCTTTTTGAAGATCCTGCGTAGTACTATTTTCCCTGAAACAGTAAAAAAATACACACAATAAATAGCGTTCTTATAGTTATACGAGTAGTTTATACACAAACCGGTCAGAGATAAATCTGTTTAAATATAATTTAAAAAATAAAGGGTATTTTATGAAAAAATATAGAATTTTTGTATTTTAAAACAAAGAATGTGATCCTTTCAGTGTAAACCTTTATATGCAACTTATTTTCTGAAGCTTTCTTTACGTAACGGAACATCGTAGACGCCAGTTTGGCTTTATCTAAATCCGGTTTCGGGTTATTGACTGTTTACAAACTACGCAAACTTGCGCTAAAGTTTAATGAATAATTTCTAGAACATCGTAGCCAGAGGTAGATCTGAGGAGTTACTTTGAAAAGAAATTTGCGTCGTTCAGTCAGTGTGATCCGGAAGTTTATGAGCTTATGTTAGATTATCCCGATATTCATGTTTTTATCTCACTTGAGATTACAGTTGAGGGAACTCTCTTGGTTTCTGAAAAATAAAATTAATTTTCTTAAAAAGGTCCGATTAAATTTATATCTCCGAAACTAAAGTTCCAAGAAAAGTCGTAATATATCTACAAATTCATTTACCCACTAGTAGATATAAAAAGCATTTTTGGTAAACTCTGTCTCAAATAGTTTCTGAAAAATAAAATTAATTTTCTTAAAAAGGTCCGATTAAATTAATATCTCCGAAACTAAAGTTCCAAGAAAAGTCGTAATATATCTACAAATTCATTTACCCACTAGTAGATATAAAAAGCATTTTTGGTAAACTCTGTCTCAAATAGTTTCTGAAAAATAAAATTAATTTTCTTAAAAAGGTCCGATTAAATTAATATCTCCGAAACTAAAGTTCCAAGAAATGTCGTAATATATCTAGAAATTCATTTACCCACTAGTAGATATAAAAAGCATTTTTGGTAAACTCTGTCTCAAATAGTTTCTGAAAAATAAAATTAATTTTATTAAAAAGGTCCGATTAAATTAATATCTCCGAAACTAAAGTTCCAAGAAATGTCCTAATATATCTACAAATTCATTTACCCACTAGTAGATATAAAAAGCATTTTTGGTAAACTCTGTCTCAAATAGTTTCTGAAAAACAAAATTAATTTTCTTAAAAAGGTCCGATTAAATTAATATCTCCGAAACTAAAGTTCCAAGAAATGTCGTAATATATCTAGAAATTCACTTACCCACTAGTAGATATAAAAAGCATTTTTGGTAAACTCTGTCTCAAATAGTTTCTGAAAAATAAAATTAATTTTCTTAAAAAGGTCCGTTTTCTAGAAAAGTCCTTAAATTAATTCTATTTTATTTCATACTCTAAATAAAGTGTAGTATAGTGTAGTATCTTATAAAATTATATAAAAGAAAAATATCATGAAATATAAAAAAAAATAATACAATGAAATACAAAAAATGATACAATGAAAATATCAAACATATAAATAAAATGATTTTTTTTGTTAAATTTTGAGAACCACTGTATTTTTTCTCGGTTTCCTTTCATGTTAATTTAATCTACTACATATTTATGTTGCCATATTATATTTGTTTACTTAATATTTAAATTTTTTATTAAAAAAACATATTTTCAATTTCTTTTTCGCGAAAAAACGCAACGGCCCAGCCACGTCGAAACACCGGTTCCCATTAAAACACCGAAGTTAAGCGACGCAAGGCGATACTAGTGGATGGACGGGTGACCGGTTCGAAACTCTGTATCGTGCTGTTGTCCAAAAAAGGCAAAATTGTAAAATCTATTGACACACACTGCTCATTCACGCCGGTTCGAGGCTGGATGAGATCGGATATCTCGTGAGTCAGAGTCGATTTAGACACTTGCCAAAAGTCGGTAGGCCACTGACCATGATATGGCCGAGGACCGCGGTTCGGATTCCGCGTAAACAAAGTAGGCTCCGTCCAGATTATACCTGGCAGCAAGAAGGAGACGTTAACTGAAATCTTTACTTTACTTTTTTTTTCGCGAAAAAAACAACTCATAGACGTGTTTCTGGAGTCGAAATATACTACGGTTATAAATATTTGCACTTATTTAAAACTTACCTTGTATAAGGAGATTAAAAAATAATCTATTTAAACAGTAAAAAATAAATATCTATTATTCCAAAAAAGATTGGTCAAAAACTTGCAATAAAAAAATACTTACAAAATTAAATAAAAAAATCTTACGTTATGTCCAGGAGCCTCCTGATTTGTTCTTGTTTAGCAGGATCGGTAGGACACAGTATGACAGCAGGAAACGGTACTTCCCAGTTATGAAAATCCGTGTCCAGTCCTGTGATTGTCGGATTGGTCTGGAACTTTTCCCATAGACTAAATATCACCACCACTGTAGCAACTGCTCCGATCAAAACACAAACAAACCACAAAAATCTAAAAAAAAATGTTTTTTTTATTAAAAATGTTCATTTTTTAATTCTCCATATATTAAAAAAATATTATACAGGGTCTTCGATTAAAAAAAAAACGAAGAAAAATTATTTTATATTTTAGAAAGTTTAGCTTAGAATTATGAACATCCTGTATGATTTACGATTACCACATTTATAGCAAAGAAAGATGACAGACCATCTAAAGTAAAAACCTGATATAGTTTTGATGTCAGGACAGTTCTTGTATTTTTAATATTTGACTGAAAAATGGATATTTTTTTATTTATTTGTTAATATCTCTGAAACTACCGAAATATATTTACTCATGTCTTAGGATTATGTAAAGTAATCTAAAAGGAAGCCAAAAATGCAATAATATACAGAGTGTTCCTTTTAAAATAAATCGTCCCGATCCGCTCAAACTTTTTTGAGTCACCCTGTAGAAGTTAAAATATTTTCGAGAAATACATCCTAGTACACTTAGACAAGGAAAGAGAGGGGACAGGTAACACGGTAGCTGAAAGTGAAGCCACTTGTCACCAAGCGAAATTCTCCAATGGCGTAGCATCAGAAATTAGCTTGTACCTAGACGATACAAAATATTTATTAAAACGTAAACTAATATATCGTTCATTTTTGAGTAATGCATATACAATTTTGTATTTTATAATCTCACCTTTATAATATTAGAATATCTAAGTCAATAATGCAAAATTTATTTAACAGTCACATTGGACTGATCATCAAGACAATAGACAATTATTTATTTATTAACGTGTGTATAATGAATAATTAAATAAAAAATAATGTAAATATATATTATGTTTTATTCCAATGTAAGGGGTGCGTCAAATTCGACGCTTTTAAATGGAAACACCCTTTTCTATAGGAGATAGACAAAATCTAATATCGGTGTCTGGAGCTCAATTTTTGTCAAAAATATGATGGTGAAAACCGCATATCGATATCTGTTACCGTTTCGGAGTTACGGGGTGTTATTCAAATATATGCATTTTTAACAAATCGCTGTAACTTTTTTGCTATGGAACATTTTGTATTTTTATGAAAACATTTCCAAAGCACCTTTTTACGTAGAATTTAATGGTTTAAGTATAATTTTTTTAAAATTAATAATTTAAGAATTATCAACAGAAAATTTAATTTTTTATATGGGACACCCTGTACATTTTAAATTTATTGAAAATAATTTAAAATTACCTTTCCAAAAATATAACACACTTGATATTTTGCTCGATTCCTCTTCGAGATATAGAGTATATAAAAATTCGCCCGCTTTAAATAAGTAGGCTTTGCACCGGCTGTAATGCAAAAAAATTCTAGCTGTGAGCATCAATTAAAACGAAAATAACATTTGCTATGATACAATATATTTAACTAACATCATCACATTTAAACTATATCTAATAACAATAAAAATAAATAGCAAACTAAGACATGAGATTTTGGTACAGGTGTTCGACATATCGACCGTCTTTTGTTATGGACAGACGGGGCAGTTTTTGAACATTTCTCGCGGAATTCATTAACTCAGTGGGGGTGAAAGATACCCTCTCATAACTGCTAAGTATTTCTAATTCTTGTCTAGATTATACGGAAGAATAAGGAACCTTTATTCTTCCGCAAATATATCCATAGGATTAGATCCATGGGCACTAAGTCAGGCGGCCTCGACGGCCAACGGCTGGGGTCTTGGTTAGCTATTCAATTATTCTTGAAATTGGCTGCAAACATTTGCTGATAACTTCAGCGTTCAGAGGCAGTGCATCGTTTTGCTGGAAAAATATGTTTTCGAATTCCATTAAGGGCATATCATCAATAAGGAGTCCAAAGCCTACTAGTTAAATGTGGCGAACTTTTGAAAATTCTGTATTACGAAGGGGATTATAACAAAATATCAAGTGTGCTATATTTTTGGAAAGGTAATTTTAAATTCTTTTCAGTTAATTAAAAATATAGAGGGTGTCCCAAATAAACAATCATTTTTTCTGTTGATAACTCCTAAATTATTAATTTTAAAAAAATTATACTTAAACCATTAAATTCTACGTAAAAAGGTACTTTTGGGATGTTTTCATAGAAATACAAAATTTTCCATAGCAAAAAAGTTACAACGATTTGTTAAAAATGCACATTTTTGAAAAACACCCCGTAACTCCGAAACGGTAACAGATATTGATGTGCGGTTTTCACCATCATGTTTTTGATAAAAATTAAGTTCCAGACACCGATATCATGTTTTTGATAAAAATTAAGTTCCAGACACCGATATTAGTTTTCGTCTATCTCCTATAGAAAAGGGTGTTTCCATTTTCCAAAGCGTCGAATTTGACCCACCCTGTACATATATACCGTATGATAATGAAAAATGATATGAAAAAAACGGCGTCCTGTTTGTTTGGAAATGACGATCGATGACATTCCCCATATAATTCTACATATAAAATGACATAAAAACTATATAAAACGACATCGAAAGAAGACGGCGTCAGCGATGGCTATGAAATGAAGATCGCTGTCATTAATTAGTTATAGTACACAACATTAATTATAGTACAGGATATTGAAAATACTACTTGGAATTATTAAAAATAGTTTGGTTTAGATGTGGTACAAGACATATTAAAAGCATTTTACATATTTTTACTGCTATAATGAAAAAATGTACATTTTGTGACTACATAACAGAAGTTGTGTATCGATTTTTACCTGTGAAATGTAATTCCAGCCACTTTTTTCTCGCTTCGGCCTTTGCAGCCATACGCTGAACATCTCACCATACTAAACAACACAGTTTATAAATTTAAAACAAAACAGTAGTCACAAAAAACATAAAAATTCGCTCAGTGTCACCTCGAAATCTTGTCACCAAAGTATGGCCGCTGATCGAATTTTGGCCTCAAAAACAGACCACTGGAGAATATGCGTGTTACCCGTCCCCTCTCTTTCCTTGTCTAAGCTAGTACGTATATCTACCAATTATTACCAAATTCATGGTAACGCCTAAAAAGTTAGGTGACATAATTATATAGTTTTCATAGTGACGACGATATCCACTTCTCGATATCCTTATAGACCAGGAGTTCTTACAGGACCACTACTAATTCTTGTACTACTTTTTTTTTATCGCAATGGGACATATTTAATTCAGGGTCCGTATTAGATTAGAAATATTAACTACAAATTATACAAATATAGCTGATTTGAATAAAATCTGGCATAATTTATCCATTTTCAACACAACGCAAAGCGTATACTTCTTTTCCAAAACTTTTCCCCTAAAATTTCCCTCTATTTGCCAACTTCTGCCTCTTTATACGAACACAAAATTCGAATGTTACGGACACAGTAAATAAAAGCAAATCTGTCTGTCGTCGGCCAGAACAAAGCAGCAAAGAGAACGTCTTCTTTCGTCTTATTGGAAAACTTTCAAGATGGTTCTGCCCGCCCCGCTTGTTTTTGCGAGGTTTAAGTGTGGCCGGAATGGCATTTCATCTTGACATCGCATAAAATAGGTTTAGGGATACATAAACATTATTTTATGGAATTTTATTCGCAATGTCAACAAATAAAGTTTAAGAGAATACTCGAAAAATGAAGACATACGAAATTTATAAGACTTTTTTTGCTAGAGAAATATTTTATTTTATCTACAACCTTTGTAGCGTTTCCGGTAAGTAAGTCCGGCAATAGTGCGTCTTGCATCTGTAGCTCCGAGAATAAAAAAAGCTTGAGAATTTTTTTTAAATGTGAGTAGTAAAACGGAGCGCGGCGTCAGCAATGACCAAAGACATTAAATCTATGGCAATGGCTATGAAATGAAGATAGCTATCATTTTATATGTATATTTATATGAGAAATGTCATCGATCGTCATTTCCCAGCCAAGTGAAAGCTGTTTTTTTTCGATTATACAGTATTTAAAGCACGCATTCAATCCCTTACTCTAGAACAATTATTTTAGTTAAAAAATAATATTTTTTTAAGTCTTTCGAAAAATATAAAAAATATAAAAAAAATGAAAACTTGGCAGAATTATATACTTAAATAAAACGTTAGAAAAAATGCAAACGTAACAGCTTTAACAACAAATATTTTAGGGCTTATCTAGTGTTTTTCTCGTGGAATTTCCCTATACTAATTATAAATTTCTGTTTAACTTTATATTTCTGTAAAATATAACATAACAAGATGTAAACAAAAAAGTGATGGCTATATTAACAAATATTTCAGAACTTCTCTAGCTATACTTGTTTCTGTGAAGTCTAGATTATTAATTAACCTAAAAACAGACGAAAAAGCAGCTAATTACTCGAGAGCGCGAGACAGCTCAAAATCCTCGGCCAGACTTCTCTAAGTAAATAAAACCGTCAGTTCGGAGAAAAAAGTAAAAAACACCAAAAAAAGCAGAAAAGAAGTTTGAAAGAAATCCGAATTAATTATGGGTGAGTTTTTGCCAACCCGATTAAAAAACTTCTCCACTTCTAACTCACAGATAAGCAATAAAAATCGTCTTGCTGTCAACGCGCAACGCTTTTCGAGTCGAGGTTAAGTTTTTAGTGGGATAAAAAACGATTAAAATCAATGAATAAGTAATTTATTACATATATAATAAGCTTTTTCAAACTCCGCTAAATTCAAACCAAAAAAATTTAATTAAAATTATTTATTTTTTGACCAAATATGATGTTAGGGTTAGACTGTAGAATCTGTAGAAACTGTAGAAATATATGGAAGAAAATATTCCATATCTTTTTGTAGAATATAATATATCTCCGTTCATTATTAAATTTAATAAGAGTGACAAAGAAGACAGTTTCATGTTTATTTGTCTTTTGTTCTCGTCGCGTCGGCGCATATCGATGACGGTAACAATAATGTCAAAAAACATGTCATTCCAAAATGATATTTTTCCAAAATGTCTTAAGACGGCAATAATCATTCCTCTGTATAAAGGAGGAGACAAAGATGAAGCTTCTAACTATCGCCCAATTGCACTCCTTCCAACACTATCTAAGATCATAGAAAGGTTGGTTAAAGAAAGGCTGGTATCTTTTCTGTTTAAGTACAAAATACTTACTGAATATCAATTTGGATTTCTAAGCAACAAGTCCACAAATGACGCTATGTTTTCCCTCCTTAATAAAGTTTACTCCAGCCTAAATAACCATCATTCTACAGCAACAATTTTCTGTGATTTTTCTAAGGCGTTCCATTGTGTAAATCATCAAATCCTATTTAATAAACTGGAGCACTATGGGTTCAGGGGAACATCTCTCGAATGGTTTAAGTCGTATCTGAGCAACAGAAGTCAACTTGTGAGGGTGGATACCACGTTGTCTTCTAGCAAGCCAATAGAATGTGGAGTACCACAAGACTCAGTACTAGGCCCTATTTTGTTTCTTCTTTTTATTAACGACATTGCTAACATAAACATCAGTGGCAAAATATGTCTTTTTACGGACGACACTAGCTTCACTTGGAGCAACAAGGACGTCACGGCACTTTATAGAATTATATCAAATGATTTAATCACTATTAAATCTTGGTGCGACTCGAACCTCCCGAGTCTCAACATTTCTAAAACTAAAGCTTTGTCGTATAAAAACTCGCTGCAGCCGTTTGTACTTAACAACACCTCCATTGACGTCGTAAAATCTGTAAAATTCTTATGGCTTGTTTTAGACAATTCTCTGAAATGGGACATGCATATCGAAGCTTTGTCGAAAAAGTTGAGCTCTGTCTGTTTTGCATTAAGATCTGTTTCTAAGGAGATTAACTTCTCAGTGGCTAGAACTGTTTATTATGCACTTTTTAGTCGCACCTCAGGTATGCCCTTCCATTCTGGGGTACGTGTTGTGCGACTGAATTTGACCGCATTTTCAAGCTCCAGAAGAGAGCTGTTCGATATTCACTGGGACTAAACAGCAGAACTCATTGCCAGGACTTTTTTACAAAATTAAAAATATTAACTCTTCCTTCCTGATTTATATTTGAATCCGTTTGCCTAATATATAAGCATGTATCAGCTTCTCAAGACAGGCCATCTCACACTTATCCACTCAGGAACGCGGAGCAAGATCTTTATCTACCTCCCCACGCTCAGAGTTACTCAAAAGTTCAATATTATACAACTCGAAAAAAATGCACAATCACCTGCCATTTGAAATCAAATCCATAACATCATTTTCTTCATTTCGCAAAGCATTTAACTCTTATTTACTAGACAAGGCTTTCTACGCCGTAAATGAATTATATTTTGATAATCGAATTTGATCTTGTAAACACTGGTCTAATGTTTGCTATTTCTATATTTACCAATGACACCGAAACAAATTTATTTAGAGATTATTGATACCTACTATAAACTAACTAAATATTTTTGAATATTATTTTTATTTGTTTTATTCTTTGACATTGTAAACATTTATAAATGTTTATTTTAAACAATAAGACTGACAATATTACTTGTATAATGTTTTGTTTGTTTGTTTGTGTACCTTGTTTGTTTACTTTGTTTGTTTACTTTAACTTTATCTACAAATTGTAAAATTTTTTGACAATAAAGGCATTTATTTATTTAATAAAATTTTGAAAATCGGGTGCCTGACATGAATAAATTATTTTGTTTTATATATATTTCCCTATTAGTTAGTTTTGATAAATAGCAGTAGCGGTAAAAAATCTGAAACTTCACTGAAATTTTATCCCTAAAAATAACCCTTAAAAAGTTTACTCCCAGAAAAAGTCCAACACTGGTTGGGGGTACATACACTTATCGAATTTTTCAGATATTTTATTTATGACTCTATTCTAACTGTAAAATTTTTCTTTTAGAATCCTTTATTTGCCTATTAGAAGTTCGATCGATGGTGGTAAATCAACGGTAAGTTATCGGCGTTCACGCCCTCTATCCGCAACACCGTGAACCGAGAACAGTATTTCACTGATTATTTTTTCCTCTATTTTCTGCTCCACGAGTTCGGGAATTTCTTCAGTAAAATAGAGAATGAATTATGTATGATTTTGGAGGGAGATAAAGCAAAAACGAGAGTTACTTTTTGAACAGTCTTGTTCTTTTTCGAACAAAGAAAAAAATTCAATAAAAGATACATTGGAAATTAGAAGTAGAATTAATGCTGTAATTATTGATTAATGATCAGTGTGGATTGTACAGAGTGTTCCAATTTTGGTGTTTTTACAGGGTTTCTCGCTTATGAGTCGAGTTACAAAGATGCGGTTTTCACATTGCTGTGCTACATTTTTATGAAACTAAAGATGCTGCATACAGATGTGTCCTAGCATTTTTAGTACCTGAAATACAGGGCGAATTTTAAAATGTTGCTTTTTTTACCTGTTGTATTTTTTAACGTGGGAAACCCTGTATATTAATTTTTTATTTTATTTGCCTTGTAGTTTTTTGGCTTTTTAGTAAGGCTTTTTAGTACCTCAAAGTCTAGGTGTAAAAATGATACCTTTTGTGGCTAGGTTGTACGTTTAACATTATAGGCGAGACACAAAAAGTAATTTGTGTCAATAATAACACGTATTGACTATTTCCATTCTAAATATATTGATAACAGTTGCTCGTAGCAATTTTTACCAAGAGACATTTTCTACGTAAAAAATCACGGAAATGTATATTTTTTCACTCAGTAGTTTTATACAGGTACGGATGAAAAGTTATTACTCTTCAAATCAGTTAAAATACATGTAAGTGGCGTCTCCTTCTAATAGGAGTCATATTGACATGAAAATCAAATTTATCATGTCAAAAAACCTCCAGGCACCAATTTTCATCCAAATATTGACTTTAGTTCAAAAATTATTTGGAAAAAATCGAAATAAAAATGAAACTTCTACACCCTGTATCTCTGAAACTAAGCATTTTAGGACATACATTTATAAAAACTTTTTTACTAATTTTTATCTGCAGAATATGCTGCCGAAATTTCCGGAATAGAGTTCAGACCACCCTGTATATTGAGAAATTATGGTTACACTCATTGAATTCGACACGTTGTGTCAGTTTAATAATATAATTATCGTACTTTTGTGCTTAGGCGTAAAGTGCTTTACTTTTATGCCTAGGCTTTAAACTGACTTTTTTATATGTCAGTCACGTCGAAAAAATTAATACTTTTATGACGATTTGAAAAAAAAATATATCGTTTTAATGTATTATAAAGGGCCTACTTGTAAGTTATATACATACTGACCTTTCCAGAAAGGGTCTGCCGTGTTCAGCAATATACTTTACGCCATGCAGAGTGGAGTATTCGAAGAATTCCCTCACTTGCACGGTCCAACTTATTTTCAGGTATTTATAGCTCGTCGAAATTCTCTTCCACAACAACTTCGACGCCTTTTTCGACATTTTTATATATAAAAGTGAATTCCGGTAGCGTTGAGTGTATCTCGTTAAATCTAGAAAATATGAGAAGAATATATTAGTTAGGAATTAAAATAAACATAAATACAGATTTGTTCACCACATACGACACGGAGTATTGTAGCTAAACGATTAGATTTTTACAAATTTATTTTTGAAGGACTATTAGAGCTACAATTTAAAAATATGTTTACAAGATACAGAGTGTCCCAAATAAATAAAAAATATCAAAGTTGTATTTTTTTAAATGGAACACCCTGCATATTTTTACATTTTTAGTTTCTACGATTAAAATTAAGGTAAATTTGATTAGGTTTATCACACTTAAACTTTACCGGTTTTGAAATATATTCAATTTTGTGAAATTGCAGAAAAAATTTTAAGGCTTCGTTTCTCCAAGGGTATCAAAGTTTTTAATACTAAATATTTACTGAAGTTTATTTATTGATCAGTTATTGTGCTGCAATAACAAAAATAATACTACCTCGTACAGAGTGTCTAAAAATGTATTTTAAACAATTTCTAGTTTTAAACGGCAATAACTTGTTTAATTTAAATGGCACACCCTGTATATTTTAGGAGAATCAGCTGCACAATTTAATTGTCTATTAAATTGTATTATATCATTTTTTACCTATCCCTTTAAGTTTTTGTAGAAAATGCATTTTCTTTTAATTTAGACCTCATTTATCAATATACCCATGGAATATTGACATTTTAGATTGTTTTTAAAGCAACAAATGTCTAAAATGCACTGTTGATAAAAACGATAATATTACTAGCCTATTTATATACAAAAAGAAAACTATTTAAATCTTTATAAAAGAGTATACCATTAATTAAATATATCGTCATTACTTCTGCTCAAAAATATTAATTAATTACATATTTAATTGTGTTAGTTAATACAATTATTTTAAACAAATGTGGTTTTGAATAAGAAATCAATACAATAATAAGTTATGAAAATGAACGTCTCTGTTGTTATAAATAAGCATTCGTCAAAAAATGAAAAAAAAATTAAGGTGTTACTTTTTACCACACTGTCTAATACACATACAAAATTCAGATTTTTAATACTTGGATCAATTATTATTAATCAATTTAAATAGTCAATTAATGTAGTTTAAATACTAGAATCATATTAATTGGTCCTCTTTAACAAATATTTAAACAGTTTTTTTTTTATTTTTTAATGAAATAAACGAACTATATCGACAATATTAGTATCTGTACTCTTTAAAAATTTGTTACATCTTTAAAAATAATCTAAAATGTCAATAATACTCCATGGGTGATAAATGAGGTGTAAATTATAAGAAAATGCATTTTCCACGAAAACTTGAAGAGATAGGTAAAAATGGTATAATACAATTTGATAGACAATTAAATTGTGCATCTGATTCTCATAAAATATACAGGGTGTTCCATTTAAATTAAACAAGTTATTGCCGTTTAACATTAGAAATTATTTAAAATAAATTTTTAGACGCTCTGTATAAGGTAGTATAATTTCTATTATTGCAACATAAAATTTAGTAAATAAAAATACTTCAGTAAAATAATTGGTTTTAAAAACTTAAATACGCTGTAACAGTCAAATTTCCTCGCAACGACCTCTGTGTGCTAGCTCATAAAATATCGCAAATAGCTATTATTTTTGCATCATGTTTACTATAATTTTATTGTTAAATATTATTTTATTTAAATTTTACAATTATGCAACCCGATATACACCGCGCTATAGAGCCACAGAATATTATCACTGGATGCCGCCAAGCATTAGAATTTTTGTCCATCTCTAAAATCTTTGGTCATCACTTGTCCCTTTGTCACTGTCAGATCAAATCAGATGTTTTTGGATTTATTTATCCTTTGTTTTGGTTATTGAAATTTTATAATTATCAGATAAAATTTCGTAGTTAAATTGGTTATTTTTGATGTGGATCGCAGTGTGCAATTCGTTCATTTAATGGTGGGAATTTGTGAATAAGTTCGTTCATTGACCGGATATGAAATATGACAATGAAAAATATTCTAGAACGTCGTTTTTTATTTATGCCTTTTTGTGAGTTGGACTAGTCGAGATATATAGTTCTCTATCTATATCCTGGAGGGAGATTTCCGGTTGAAATCTGATTTTGTGAAGGAAATCGAATCCTTGCATCACTTCTTGTGTATCCACCAACTGAAGAGTGTCGTCGTGAAGAACTGGCTGCCGTTTCGTGAAGCATTTCCTGTTGGTAGTTAACAGGTCTTCCTAGAGAAGGATTAAGGCTTCCGAAACACCTTTGGTCAGAGGCGTGGTTGGATTTGATGATTTTATGGACCGCCGACCAATTTCCGTGAGGGATTAAATAGCCAAATTTTTCCGACCGATATTCCGATTCCACGTGCCCAAGAAGTCCCCGAACAGTTCCAAGAGCAAGAAGACCGATCCAGACCGTATAGCACAGAACAGTCCAGAATTACATCCGTTCCTGTTGCCCGTGTGTAGAGTTACCCGTTGGACATCATAAATCCTCGTTGAGGGTTTTTTATGTTCACCTTTTGAAGTCCTACACCTGGCCGGCATCCGTACGTCTGCTGACATCCGTGGGCTCCAGTGACAGTACACACCGAGCTGCTGTGCACCGCCGTAGCCACCCTGTAGCTATACACCAGCTCAGCCGGAGGAACTTCCGAGTTGTTTCAAGATTGTACATCGATTAGAGTAAGACTGTTTAGATTTAGATTTGCTTATTGTAAACCACCCTGTTTGTATCTAGTATTAAGTTAGATAAGGGGGTTTGACGTCATAGGTTTAGTTCTTATTGATTTACATACTGATTTAACTTACATTCAGTCATTTACATTCATTTTTCATTTTCTATTCGTTTTTTTTATATATCCTATTTAACTTTTAATATTTCAATAAATTGCTTAAATATTTTTAGTAGTATTATTTACAGTCTAGTCTCATAGTTAAGTTAGAGTCACATAAGTTCAAGTAATTATAGTATATTTGAAGTTCATGGTAGTTACACTCAGCAGTTCGAGGTTAGTGTTGAAGTCTACTTAATAGTAACATCTTTTATGCCGAGTTCATAGAGTATAATCTCGTGGCGCCCTTTTATTAATATCTTTGAACCCCGACCACCCGGCTGTTAAAATTAAAAAGCTAGTGGCCTTTATGCAACTCATTCAGATTAAGTAAACTTTGTGTTTTATTGAACTTCGAATAAGAAAGGGCGTGGCAACGCCTAGAGAAATGAAGCATTATAATTACTGTATTTTTACAAAAACCTAAATATTTCAAAAACTGTAAGATTAAAATGCGGTAAACCCTAATCAAATTTACCTTTATTTTAATGGTAGAAACTAAAAATGTAATAATATACAACTTTGATATTTTTTATTTATTTGGGACACTCTGTATCTTGCAAAAATATTTTTAAATTGTAGCTCTAATGGTCCTTCGACGAACCCAAAATTTACAATTTGCAAAAATCTAATCGTTTAGCTACAATACTCCTTGTCGTATGTGGCCAACCACCCTGTATATTCTATTGAAATATTTCATTATATCAAACACTCCGAATTACGGCGTATAATGATGAAATTGCTGTCTGTATGCCTTTAGAATTTGTTCAGTGTTTACGAGCTGACGCATAGGTTTCACGTCTCGAGTATCGTGCGAATAGCGGCCATATATGTGTACTATAAAATTTCGTGGCGCTAAAACGCAAGAGTGAAGTGCCGGCTCTTTTATTTATATACACAATTTTTCTAGACGTGTGCAGGATTCTCAAAAGTCGGAAGAACGGGGCTTAATTTTTTACGATTCCCTGCAATACTGCCAGTGGCGTATCGCAAAAGAAAATCGAACAAAATATTAATAATATTTCAGCTTGTATCATACAGTCTCTCAGGGCTTTGACAAAAGCCAGTATCTGAGATGGTTTTATAGAGGTTAGTTCTCCATCCAGTTTATGACACGAATGGTTCTCTTCTTGGAGCACTCAGTGATAATGTGTTTCTTAGCTTTAATCCACTGAAGTGTTTTTTGAGGAGACAGTGTCCTGTTAAAAACCCAGTGCCAATCGAAAATAGTTCTTACTTTATCTTTATTATAATAGGAGAATAGTCAATTCTGGTAATGATTTGAGAAACAAAGCTTCTTCGTCTAGCAATATCTCTACCTCACCTGAGAACCTTAACGATTACTTTGTAAATGTAGCGAAAAACTTAACTAATACAATATGTCCTTCTCATGATCCACTTTCATATCTCTCTAATGATTGTGTAAACTTACACAGTTTCTTTCTTTCGCCCGTAGTTTTAGAAGAGCTTCGCAGTACAATTAATACCATCAAAAATAAATCCTCATCTGGGACCGACGGGCTAACTTTAAAAATGTTTTCGAATCTGCTAGAAAGCACTCTGAATCACCTAACTACTTTAACAAACATGTCATTCTAAAATGGTATTTTTCCAAAATGTCTTAAGACGGCAATAATAATTCCTCTGCATAAAGGAGGAGACAAAGATGAAGCTTCTAACTATCGCCCAATTGCACTCCTTCCAACGCTATCTAAGATCATAGAAAGGTTGGTTAAAGGAAGGCTGGTATCTTTTCTGTTTAAGTACAAAATACTTACTGAACATCAGTTTGGATTTCTAAGCAACAAGTCCACAAATGACGTTATGTTTTCCCTCCTTAATAAAGTTTACTCCAGCCTAAATAACCATCATTCTACAGCAACAATTTTCTGTGATTTTTCTAAGGCGTTCGACTGTGTAAATCATAAGATCCTAATTAATAAACTGCAGCACTATGGGTTCAGGGGAACATCTCTCGAATGGTTTAAGTCGTATCTGAGCAACAGAAGTCACCTTGTGAGGGTGGATACCACGTTGTCTTCTAGCAAGCCAATAGAATGTGGAGTACCACAAGACTCAGTACTAGGCCCCATTTTGTTTCTTCTTTTTATTAACGACATTGCTAACATAAACATCAGTGCCAAAATATGTCTTTTGGCCGACGACTCTAGCTTCACTTCGAGCAACAAGGACGTCACGGCACTTCATAGGATTATATCAAATGACTTAATCACCATTAAATCTTGGTGCGATTCGAACCTCCTGAGTCTCAACATTTCTAAAACTAAAGCTTTGTCGTATAAAAACTCGCTGCAGCCTTTTGTACTTAACAACACCACCACTGACGTCGTAAAATCTGTAAAATTCTTAGGGCTTGTTGTGGACAATTCTCTGAAGTGGGACATGCATATCGAAGCTTTGTCGAAAAAATTGAGCTCTGTCTGTTTTGCATTAAGATCTGTTTCTAAGGAGCTTAACTTATCAGTGGCTAGAACTGTTTATTATGCACTTTTTGAGTCGCACCTCAGGTATACCCTTCCATTCTGGGGTACGTGTTGTGCGACTCAATTTGACCGCATTTTCAAGCTCCAGAAGAGAGCTGTTCGATATTCACTGGGACTAAACAGCAGAACTCATTGCCAGGACGTTTTTAAAAAATCAAAAATATTAACTCTTCCTTCCTTATTTATATTTGAATCCATTTGCCTAATACGTAAGCATGTATCAGCTTCTCAAGAAAGGCCATCTCACACTTATCCACTCAGGAACGCGGAGCAAGATCTTTATCTACCTACCCCACGCTCAGAGTTAGTTAAAAGTTCAATATTATACAACTCGAAAAAAATGCACAATCACCTGCCATTTGAAATCAAATCCATAACATCATTTTCTTCATTTCGCAAAGCATTGAACTCTTATTTACTAGACGAGGCTTTCTACGCCGTAAATAAATTATATTTTGATAATCGAATTTGATCTTGTAAACACTGGTCTAATGTTTGCTTTTGCTATATTTACCAATGACACCGAAATAAATTTATTTAGAGGTCATTGATATTCACTATAAACTAACTAAATATTTTTGAATATTATTTTTATTTTTTTTTATTCTTTGACATTGTAAACATTTATATAAATGTTTATTTTAAACAATAAGACTGACAATATTATCTGTATAATGTTTTGTATTATCTTTTGTTTGTTTGTTTGTTTACTTTGTTTTTTTACTTTACCTTTGTCTACAAGTTGTAAAACTTTTTGACAATAAAGGCATTTATTTATTTATTTATTAGAGCGCGCAACAAAATGTCGCAGCATATGACATTGCACCTACAAGGCAATAATATGGCAATAGCGTTGCATGACTTTTCGGGAAGCGCACGTAATAAGTGTAGTGGCAGTAGCGTAAACATATTTGCTTACGCTAAAAAGATTTGTTAGAAGTTGTAAACCTAATCAATATGAACCAAAATTATCCAAAGAAGGACTATTGGACACACCTCTTTTGGAAAAAGAGTCAAAGGAATAGTGGATTTAGCGTTTTTCAGGAATTAAATATGTATTTGAAAAGATTTCAAGCGTTTTATAGAATGAAAAAAGAAACCTTTGAATCGTCCTTCATTTTTACTAAATTCGAATAGCATAGTGTTAATAGCACGTGACGAAAAGTAGAACCAGTTCTATTTTTGAAGCAGTAGCGTGGCATGCTACAACGACGAATGACACGTTTCTAACTATGCTACTTAGTAAAAAAAAACGGGTAAAAAGGGTAAATCGTTTGAGTGCCCTGACATATTTATTTTATTTTTCATTAGTTTCTTTTTCGAATTCTGTTCATTTCGCAACAACCAATATTGTTCTATGTAGTTTTCTTGTCTACGCACGCCACTGGTTAGTCAAATATACAGCCCGTATTGTTATTCGCATTCGAAAATAGTAGGAATATTCGCGAAATGGCACCGACTGCGCGTGGATAAACTTCGCATGGCGGGGCTTTACAATCGTGAAAAATATTGAAGAGTGTTTCTGTTTGATTTGGGAAAGCAAACCCCTGGCAACGCTATATACCCGGGTAACGGTAAGCGATAAAATAGGGCGATAAAAATATTTCGTTGCTTAAATGAAATAAATTGGCTGAAAAGCGAGCACCATAAAATATATAAAATATCGTTTTTCCTAGATTTGAAACAGTGTAAATATATACAGTGTCCGGCAATAGTGCGTCGGGCAATTGCCTGAGGCTCCTAGAATAAAAAAATTGGGAATTTTGTTTAAGTACAAACCTAAAGTATATACTAGGATGTATTTAAGGAAAATATTTTTATAGGGTGGCTCAAAAAAGCGTGAGTGGATCAGGATGATTTTTTTTAAATGGAACACGCTGTATACCCAGATAGCACATTTACGTTCTTTTCATATGCGAAGCAAGTGACTTTGGAGAACAACAATGTTCTATTCACATTCCTTTTTTTCATTGGGAACATATATGGCACATGAATAGCAGAGATTACGTTCCACCCTATTCAAGTGATATAGAAGTGCGTTTCACATTCCAAGATATATTGTATGAACGTGAATTATATGTTCGTAAAGAACGTATTTAAAAAAATAATATTCCAATTATATGATATTCATGTTTTTAATATTCTATATTTATGCTTTTCATATTTTTTATTATCTACAGAGGTAAAATAAAACACTACTTATTTATTAATAATACACAAACACTTTACTTTTTGCACAGGACGCGCGTTTTTGCTATTCATGTTAGCATCATCAGCAGATGGTCAAAATTTAAGTTTTAATCATCTACTGATGACGCTAACATGATTAACCAAACAAACGTCCAGTTCAAAAAGTAAAGTGTTCTGGTATATTGTGGTGAATTAGTGTTTTATTTTGCTGTTGTAACACCAAAAATTCCAACCCTCAACTCTGTATTTACAGGGTGTCCTGTATAAGGATGCACTGTACCAATATCCTATAAACTATAGATAGATACAATTTTTTTCATATTTAGCAATTTTTTTATCTCTTAAAATGTATAGGATACCTATACAGTACATTCATATCTGGGACACAGGGGACACACTACAAACAATTTGCTGAAATTAAATAATTTGGTGTGTAATAATCAAAAATTAACTAATAAATAGAATGGTTAAAAATAATAGGTAAGGATAAAGACGAACTTGAGTAATATATGTTTATTAATTAAAAATATTTTAATACAACAATATACATTGATATTATCTTCTATGTCTATGTTTCTATATTCTCTTGTCTACCCTTCTGAAATAATAATATCAAAAATTATACTGTTCAAATAAATTTGCACAACTTACCTTTGTATTTTTTAATCTTTTCTTTGTTTTTACAAGCCATATTTTGATTATATTGATAATTTCGGTTTCTTTTGACTCTTGAAATTGACCTTTCATGGAGTCTAAAATATATGTTATTACAGTCTTTGCAACACCAAATATCTTTAAGTTCAGATACCTAAAATTGCTTTTGGCCACTAACAATGATTTCAAACTTCTCTCTGTTTGGCCCCATCCAAGAACCTTATAAAGCACTTTCCTTGTACTTTGTGCTACTCCTGAACCACCAAGTCTAGATAATTCCTCGAACCTAATAATTCTAAAAAATACCTTTCTCTTAAAAAATACACACAATAAATGATTATAAAAGAGCCTACATAAATACCTATATAAATACTATATTGTAGGAAATTTCAGCACTGGAACTACACTTATTAGAACAGAAATCTTCAATGATACTACCAGAGATAGTACTACTTTGATGATGTACAGAGGATAATAAAGAATCGCTTTGGTCTGAATCCAGTTTAATGTACAATATTGAGTCATATTTGCGTAACATTGACTTAATAAGATTTTGGCTCCTTTTCTTTGGTTGAATTTTAAAATATTTTTTAGTATAACCTATTTTTTTTCGAGGTCTCATGGTTTTAGAACATTAAATTCACTCCCCTTAAAATAGATACTGAAAACACAAACATAACAAAAACTATTTTACCGATTCTATCCTTAAAATAATTATTTGCATCACTTACCTTTACGTTATCTCAGTGTTTTAATTATTAAAATAGTTTGGGTTTGGATGAAGCACGTTTACGTTTATAGTTCCCTTGTTGTTTTTTTAAGGTTATGTTATGGATCTACGATTCGAATCGATTTCAATCGAAGATCGATCTTTTTACCCAAAAAATCGATTAAAATCTATCGAGTTTTATTAAACTATCTTTTGGTATAATCGATCTTTTTATTTCATAATGGAAGATCGTTTTTATTTATACAGTTTTACAGGTTTATTTATTTGTTAGAATAAGAAACACTGTATTTTTGCTTGAATATTTGTTTACAGTACATCTATATACACTAATATATAAAATCCCTAATTATTTAATACACAAAAATTAATTAATATGTATTGTATTCATTTTTTCATTTCGAAATAATTTTTATTCTCCTTTATTTTTATTCAGATATTGATATGTTTAGAACGTGAATAGCAGATACTTAAAATTTATTGTAAACCATAATTTAAGAAGACATTCTAAGGTCATGCTGATAATATACCTTTAAATCACATTCATAGTAGAATGTACTATTCATATGCCATACTTATTAAAAAAAGAATATACATATGAGAACTTAGGAGGAATATTCTTAGAATGTAAATGTTCCTTTTGTGCTATCTGGGTATTATTGCATTTTTGGTTTGCTTTACACAATCCTAAGATATGAGTAAATCTATTTCGGTGGTTTCAGAGATAAAATATTATTTATTATATTAATTAAATTAAAAATACAAGAACCTGTCCTAAAATCAGAACTATATTAGGTATTTACTTTAGATGGTCTACACTTACTTTGCTGTAAATATGGTAATCGTAAATCATACAGGTTGTTCAAAATTCTGCGCCAAACTTTCAAAAATATAAAATAATTTTTCTTCGTTTTTTTTTAAATGAAACATCCTATACATTATTTTTTCAGTAGATGAAGAATTAAAAAATTAAATTACTTACACTTATTTCTGGGACACCCTGTATATATTTTTTTATTTATTTAATAATTTCTCTGAAATTACCGAAATATATTTACGGGTATTATATTTTAGGATTATGTAAAGGTGATCCGAAAGGAAGCCAAAAATGTAATAATATACAGGGTTTTCAATTGAAAAAAATCAACCCGGTCCACTCACACTTTTTTGAGCCAACCTACAGAAGCTAAAAGGTTTTGCTGAAATATTTTTTTTGTTTTCTGTTAATTGTTTTCCTGCTTAAACAGCTTATTGCCGAACCCTGTATAAGGCGCTATTAGAAATCTATACTGTAAAAAATCAGAAAATACTAAATATTATCTATTAAAGCCATATTTTTATCTTTAAATACACATAATATCCTCACATAACAGTACTGAATAAATCTTAAAACAAACCAATATCTGTTATTTTACCTAGTCCTACTTTCTATCCAGAGTTTCACCAGCATGCACCACACACCAAAAAGGAAACAAACACTAAAATCCACAATAAAATAGGGGTAGTATTATTGGTCCGAGCCCTATCGTTTCCAGATATTCCGCCCAAAGGCACACATAATGGAACAGAACAAATAGATAAATGCCGAACGGCATTAAATAATAATATCGCGTGTGGAAAGACGTGGAAAATGGAGGAAATAGTGGAAGCTTCTGTGCTCGGGAAAATGGAACTAGACTGGGAAATTGAATAAAAACTTGCTTAAGATGGGAAACGGGGAAATGTATACTTAGGTGATTTGGAAGAAGTTTAAAAGGATATAGAGTCTGATTTTGTTCTTGGAGTAATGGAAAATTGAGCACAAATCAATCAAAGATCCAGAAAAATTCATATTTTAACATTATAGAGGATAACAATTTTTTTTTATATGAGTACCTACTAGCTGATCTGGGTACTGGCTAACTTGCTGATAATTACTTTAACATTAATAAATTAACATTGCAATATCAACCAGTTATACAGGATGGTCCGAACTGTATTCCGGAAACTTTGGCAGCATAATCTGCAGATAAAAATAAGTAAAAAAGTTCGTTTAAATGTATGTCCTGAAATGCTTCGGAGATACAGGGTGTAGAAGTTTCATTTTTATCCATTTTTCCAAATAATTTCTGAAATAAACTCAATATTTTGATAAAAATTGGTGTTTTTGATATGAGAAATTTGATTTTGATGTCAATGTTACTCCTACTTGTAGAGGTCGCCACCTGGATAATTTTAAACTGGTTTGAGGAGTAATAACTTTTCGGTCGTATCTGTATAAAACTAGTGAGTAAAAAAATATAAATTTACGACGGTTTTTACGTAAAAAAAGTCTCTTGGTAAAAATCGCTAGGAGTAATGGTCCTCGAGATAGTTGGAATCGAAATTATGAATACCTATCATCATTGACATAAATTAAACATGTTGACTAAACAATTTATTAGACAGAAATCATAAAAAATGTGTTTTTTTTAAATTGGATTAGGATCGAAAGATCCTAATCCAATTTCCTTTGTTTTAAAGTCCTTTGTTTTAAATTTGTCGACGTTTCGCAAAATTTATTTGCATCTTCAGGACAATTTAAATCTGGACTTTCTTAGTCATATCCATTAATATACGGATGGTATAGAGGGGAGTGGTATATATCCCTTTTTTTTCCTATTTTTCCTGTATAGAGAAATATCACGAATTTTTTTTTCTTTTTTGAAGAGTTGCTCTCTGTATACGGTCAACGTATGTATATCTGCTTGTCTGTGAAATGAAAAAAAATTCGTAGCGATTTTTACCAAGAGACATTGTTTACGTAAAAGTCACCGAAATGTATATTTTTTACTCAGTAGTTTTATACAGGTCCGGACGAAAAGTTATTACTCTTCAAAACACATGTAGGTGGCGCCCTCTACAAATAGGAGTCACATTGACATCAAAATCAAATTTTTCATGTCAAAAACTTCCAGACACCAATTTTCATCCAAATATTGACGTTACTTCAGAAATTATTTGGTAAAAATCGAAATAAAAATGAAACTTCTACACCCTGTATCTCCGAAACTAAGCATTTTAGGACATACATTTATATGAACTTTTTTATTTATTTTTATGTATGCTGGAGTATGCTGCCGACGTTTCCGGAATACAGTTCGGACCACCCTGTATATGAGATAAACAAGAGAGTCTAAGAGATATATTTACAATATAAAATAACTGTCAGCATCATCTAGAATAGCATCACTAATAAAACTAGAGATCCAGGGAAAATTTTGACAGATGACATCCCAAAAATGACAGAAAATACAATTTCCCTGTGTTGTCCAGCAACTGTCACCGTTATGGATCCTCTGGTTGTTACTTAAATAAAAGCTAGCTTTAAAAAGATTAGTTTTTAATAAATATTTTTTCAAGACAACATTTTTGTATGTATTCTCAAAATCACAAATAAGTTACTAAATATCTACATAAACACCCGTACTAATAAAACTATAAAATTTAAGTTATATATGTAGGTACCTACGTTATCGTAAATATTATCATAAAACAAATCCCCAAACATTAGGCCATATAATGGAAAGCAAAGGGCTATTTGATTGCTCTATCCATTGTTAGTGGCTCATAAAGGTGGTGCCTTACGTGTTAACAGCTACCGAGGTAGATAAATGTAATAATAATAACTCAATTCGTATATAATGGATATTTTGTTATTACTGAGGGTTCTTTTTTATCATTTATTTTATTCTACCTATCATCTACCTACTCTTTTTTCATTCTTTATATCTCACCGGCAAAGAAACCGGCCACTAAAAACTAGTCCCAATTTCAAAGTTGGATTTCTCGCGAACCACTCATTAGATTTTGATGATTTTTTTTTAAATTGTAAATTAATTCCTTCTTAACAGATGCTACGTCAGAAATTTTTATTCCGAATTTATTTTGAGCATATACAGGGCACAACAATAAGACGAAGTTTTTTGCCTGAATTTTGTAACACCCTGTAGGATGCAGCAGCTGTAGTAGCTATTGCTAAATCAAATCAGATTGTAGCCTCATTTTTTGTGAGCATTTTGTTTTTTTATTCACGACATTATCTCTGTTTGTATTGGAGATACGCTCCTCTAAAACGAACGGAAAAATGCTTCACAGGCAGAAAGTTTTATGTGTAAATAATCAAAACGACATAGGCGAAAACGGATTTATTAGTATTTGCAATATGACAATAAAGGTTGTCAAATTTAAAAATGCCATTATCCGTGACGGATGTTGCTCGTGATTGGGGATGGCCGAAGTCAACGTTATATGTCCGATACCCTGGGTATACCTCGAACAACAGTCCAGAATGCCTGGAATCGGTATATGGAAACGGGAAATTTCACCACCAGGTGAGTGGGTTCCGGAAGAAAACGGAAGACAAATGCAATTGACAATAGCTTTATTGTCTTGAATACATTACGAAATCGTAGAATAACGGCATTTCAGAATCAACATCTGCTACAAGCCGTGGGTAGAACTCAAGTCAATGAGAGAACAATTCGACGAAGACTAAAAGAAAACAGCTTGTCTGCAAGGAAGCCACAGGACCCCAGCTACTTCCAAGACATCGTCGAGCACGTCTTCAGTTTGCGAGTTTCCATGTGAATGGGCTCTTTCACTATATTTTGGAATTAGCATAATTGAATAAAGCAATTAATTCTAGAATTTTCTGTTATCTCACTTTCGAAAAATTTGAAGTCGTTCTTAAGAAAATAAATAAAAACAAAAAAGCCCAGAATAAAAATACGCACTTTATTTTTAATACGTCACACCTGGCATGTTGAAAAGCGGCTACACGGCCGCGGCCGGGCCACGATTCTGACCTACCACCACCTCCACACAAGGCCATTCAACCTTTTCCAATATGGCGGAGATAGAAGTGCTTTATTTGGCGCGTATTTTAAAAGCTGTTTTATTTCCAAATAGACATTTATCACACAAATGTCTGTTTAGATTACGTAATATTTCACTAATTTTTTAATATACAGGGAGTCTAAAGTTCTCTACATAAGTATGGAATTTTTTGTATTATTACTTTTATAAAAACATCAGTTAGTTACTTTTAAAAAAAAGGTCTGCTTTCTAAGAAAATAGGTAGTGTTAAAATATTAAAATTTGAGGTAGCATATATAGGGTGTTCAAAATTATCGGAAAAAGAAATAACCAGAAATATATGACAGAAAATAGCAATATAAACTAAATATTCAATTGCAAACACTTACCTACCATAGTTTAGAATTTACTGAACGTTTGATAAATATATATTATTATGGACAGTATAGGAAGTTACTTGTCTTAGTAAAAGCCTTGGTAAATGCTCTTGGAATTATAAACTACACTGGCTTGGGTCAAAAAATATGGAATATTTTTTCTATGTTTTGCAGCATTCCATAAATGAGAATAAATTTAAACTCTAATAGGTGAGGATAAATAAAAAATATAATATGTGTTTCAAGATTTTATATAGAAAAAAAAACTAAATACCTTTTTGGGGGTTCGTAAGTAAAACTTACGCTTAGCTTAGTTTTCTTTATTTTTTTTTCTTTTTTTTTATTTTCTTCTTCTTTCTCTTTACATAGGGCATTGTCTTTGTGGTAAAGACGTCATTCCTTTTTTTTTGCATAGTTCTTCAATAAAATATTGGATATTCTGAACAAGATGGATTTAATAATATATTCTGACGTATGTGAGGGGCAATTGTGACCTAAAAAAAGACTTACATCCAGGCCATTTATATTTTCAAATGTCAGTGTTGTCAATATCTTTCTGTGATCTTTTTGATGTAAAAAGCTTGATTCTTTTTCCAATATTTTACTTATAGTGAGGTATGTGTAAGCAGTAGCCATCCCCACTACATCCTCACTAGGGTAACAGAAGCTTTGGCCTTTGGCCTTTTTGAGGCATATTTAAGGCACTTCTTACCCGAGAACTACTAGTAGGAGTGAAATTATCTCTTTTAATAGCTGTCAACCATTTTTTTACAAAGCTCGTCATTTTTGGGGAATATAAAAGCAGAAACCTTGGGACCCCCTCTATAATTCCCGTAACAATTTGGAACAGAGCATGTAAAAGGCATGCTACAATAAAATGTTAATACCTACCTTTTAATACCTATCTTTTGATTATTGTAAGTAACCATTATAAAGTACTATGCAGACTGACGGCGAAGGCTTTTTACTCATTTAGGTGTAATATCTTGATAAATACTTCTAGATCTTACCTTAAAATAATTAATAATAGAGGAGTACGACAAGCACGAAAGTTTGAATTTTCCTATGTGGAATGTCTGCTTTGGATTTTTATTACACTGTTATTTTATCACAATTTTCTGATCAGACCATGCACTGAACACTAAGAACTAAACAAACGTGTTGCAGAAGCACAACAAACTAGAGATAATTAATTATTTCTGGTATGCAATCGGAACGAGAAACCACTACCGGCTTTTCAGGTTAAAGGTAAACAATTTAATAATGCGCTGTCTTCGCCGCCATATTTGCCTTGCCCATATCATGTTGATTGGCCTTGAGTTGAGGTGGTGCTGGTCAAATCAAATCGCAATGTTGCCAGTTGTTGGCTGGCGCACGAGCACGGTTCTGCAATGTGATTGGGCGTATTTTTCATACGTCATCAATTGCCACTTTAAAATTATTTCAAATTAAAGCAATTTTGAGGGCCTATAAAAAATTATTCAATGTCATGGAACTAATTTTTTGGATAAATGTACTGAAAATAGTCTTCTATTTCAGATTTTGTCCTTGAATTGGGTATTTTATTTTTTGTGAAAGAGCCCATTGGGATATTGAGCGATGGACTAAAGTCCTTTTCACGGATGAATCGCGGTTTTGCCTGCGAAGCATTTTTCCGATACGTTCGTTTTAAAGCAGCGTATCTTCAATACAAACAGAGATAACCTTGTGGTGTATATAAGAATCGCTTTTAAAACGTCCTTCGACGTTGTGTGATGCCTAGTCGCCATTGATTTCGTTCATTCCAATCTCCGTGATGCAGATTCCCTTGAGCTCATCGCCTTCTTGACACCCTCCATCCAGTTTGTCCTTGGTCATCCCCTTTTCCTTCTCTTTTGTGGAAGCCAGTTTAGTACCTTCTGAGGCAGTCGCATTTTGTCCATCCATCCAACATACCAACTGGGCAATATCTATTTCCTCTACTACAGTTTTTTGTCTACCCATTTTGTCCCTGATTGTCTCGTTTCGTACTCTATCCAGCCTTGCTGTTGGTGCTGATCTCCTTATCGCGTCCATTTCTACCGCCGAGTAATTCTCTGTTAACCTCCATCTTTCCTTCCCAAATAACAGATTGCTCTTGATTATCGCATCATAAATCGTCTTTACCTATTTCGTTACTCCAGAGTATATTATTCAGACATTTTATTGCATTTCTTGCCTTGACTATTCTCGAGCTTATTTCGTTGTCGTCTTTCCCGGATTTATCGAAAGTAACGCCTAGGTATTTGTATTCGTTACATGTTTGTATGTATTTATTACCTAGCTTTATAGCTGTTTGATCCGATCCAATGCAGAGATATTTAGTTTAATTGATCTCCAGTACCCAAACTTGGTATTCCTCTTTAAGTTTTCGTGACATATATTCCAAGTCATCTTTGTCTCCTGCACAAATAACTTGGTCGTCAGCGAATTGCAAAGTGTATAAGCAAGAATCTTCAATTATTGGTATGCCCATATCTCTACACTTGCTTTTCCGCTGCTTTAAAACTAGATTTACGTATATTTTAAATAAAGTTGGCGACAGGCAACACCCTTGTCTTTTATTTTATTTTTTAGTGAAAGTAATATTGCTACTAGAGTATTGTAATAAGATATACTCGTACAGGATGGTCCGAACTGTATTCCGGAAACTTCAGCAACATATTCTGCAGATAAAAATAAGTCAAAAAGTTCTTATAAATGTAAGTCCTACAATGCTTATATAGGGTACAGGGTTGTTTACCACATACGACACGGAATATTGTAGCTAAACGATTAGATTTTTACAAATTGTAAGTTTTGGGTTCGTTGAAAGAATATTAGAGCTACAATTTAAAAATATTTTTACAAGATACAGAGTGTCCCAAATAAATAAAAAATATCAAAGTTGTATTTTTTAAATGGAACAGCCTGTATATTATTACATTTTTAGTTTCTACGATTAAAATAAAGGTAAATTTAAGGTTTATTACACTTACACCTTACCGTTTTTGAAATATTTTCAATTTTGTGAAATTGCAGCATAAATTTTAAGGCTTCATTTCTCCGAGGGTATCAAAATTTTTAATACTAAATATTTACTGAAGTTTATTTATTAATCAGTTATTGTGTTGCAATAATAAAAATCTTACTACCTTATACAAAGTGTCTAAATATTTATTTTAAATAATTATTAGTTTTAAACGGCAATAACTTGTTTAATTTAAATCGAACACCCTGTATATTTTATGCGAATCAGATGCACAATTTAATTGTCTATCAAATTGTATTATACCATTTTTTACCTATCTCTTCAAGTTTCCTTAGAAAGTGCATTTTCTTGTAATTTAGAACTCATTTATCAATATACCCATGGAATACTGACATTTTAGATTATTTTTAAAGATTTACCAAATTTTTAAAGAGTACAGATACTAATATTGTCGATACAGTTCGTTTATTTCATTAAAAAATTAAAAACTGTTTAAATATTTGTTAAAGAGGACCAATTAATATGATTCCAGTATTTAAACTACATTAATTGACTGTTTGCGTTGATAAATCATAATTGCTCCAAATACTAAAAAACTGAATTACATATGTGTATTAGAGAGTGTAGTAAAAAGTAACACCTTAAAAATGATATTTCATTTTTTGAAAAATGCTTATTTATAACAACAGAAACGTTCATTTTCATAACTTATTATTATATTGATTTCTGATTCAAATCCATATTTATTTAGAATAATTTATTAACGAACACAATTAAGTATGAAATTAATTAGTATTTGGGCGGAAATATTGGTGGTATATTTAGTTGATGGTATAATCTTTTATAAAGATATAAATAGTTTTCTTTTTGCATACAAGTGGGCTAGTAATATTATCGTTTTACTAAAAACGATAATATTATAATCCTGTACATTTTGTACATTTGTTGTTTTAAAAACAATCTAAAATGTCAATATTCCATTGGTATATATGATGAGATAAATGCGGTCTAAATTATAAGAAACTGCATTTTCTACGAAAACTTGAAGAGATAGGTAAAAAATGGTATAATATATTTTGATAGACAATTAAATTGTGCATCTGATTCTCATAAAATGTACAGGGTGTTCTATTTAAATTAAACAAGTTATTGCCGTTTAAAGCTAGTCATTATTTAAAATAAATTTTTAGACACTCTGTATAAGGTAGTATAATTTTTATTATTGCAACACAATAACTGATCAATAAATAAACTTCAGCAAATATTTAGTATTAATAATTTTGATACCCTCGGAGAAATGAAGCCTTAAAATTTATACTGTAATTTCACAAAATTGAAAATATTTCAAAAACGGTAAGGTTTAAGCGTAATAAACCTTAATCAAATTTACCTTTATTTTAATCGTAAAAACTAAAATGCAATAATATACCATTTAAAAAAACAATTTTGATATTTTTTATTTATTTGGGACACCCTGTATCTTGTAAAAATATTTTTAAATTGTAGCTCTAATAGTCCTTCAACGAACCCAAAACTAAGAATTTGTAAAAATCTAATCGTTTAGCTACAATACTCCGTGTCGTATGTGGTGAACAACCCTGTATAGTTTGGGAGATACAGGGAATAGAAGTTTTATTCTTATTTCGATTTTTTCCAAATAATTTCTGAAGTAACGTCAATATTTGGATGAAAATTGGTGTCTCGGGGTTTTTTGACATGAGAAATTTGATTTTGGTATCAATATGACTCCTATTTGTAGGGGGCGGCATCTACATGTGTTTTAACTGTTTTGAAGAGTAATAACTTTTTGTCCGTACCTGTATAAAACTACTGAGTGAAAAAAATATTTATTTCCGTGACTTTTTACGTAAAAAATGTCTCTTGGTAAATTCCGCTACGAGCAACCTTCGAGCAATCGTTCTCAAGATATTTAGAAAGGAAATAGTCAATACATGTCATTATTGACAAAAAATAAACTAAGAGTAGATAGTTAAATTATTTGACTGAAATAATAGGTAAATATGGGAAATTTTGAAATCAAACTTTTAATGAAACTCAACCTAAAAGTAATTAATAAACATAAAACAATAATTCATTATGTAAAAAACAAATCATATTTCTATAGGCTACAGCAAATTCAATTTGTTATTAGGTACATATAAAACGATAATTATACACCACAAATAACAATGCAATTAATTTGTTATTAAAAATCGAATAATTAACCAATGTGTAAAGCTGGCTTTTCATTAGATAATAAAATTTGAAAAATATCAAATTACCAATTAATATAATGTACATACAATGGTTTTCAGACTTCTATTTTTAGATTAAAAATAGATAATTATTTTTTATACCGGGTGTTGCATCGTCGGACGGGACATAGGAATCTTAATGGGGTCAATTATTGACTTCCCTAATTATTTTAGAGAATAATTCTATTTAGGTTTATTGAAGAGCACTAAAACCCACATTCAAAAGAATAACTTTAGATATTTTTGATTAGCTCGTTTACGAGTTATCGCCGATTTCTTTTTAAATATTTCTCCTTTCTTATGGCCCTGTATTTACTTATGAGCACCAGTCAAGGTAAAAGATAACTGTCAAATGAAGTTGTCATTTCAGACATTTACCTATTTAGTGCTTTATTATTATTGAAAACTCATTCCTACGTCGGAAATCTTAAAGATGTATTTATAAATACAAATTAATATGAATTAAAGTAAAATAAAGTAATCAATTACAAGGTTAATTATATTATTATTACAATATTCAGTAACTTATTAATTTAGGTACTATTAAATTGTTAGAACTTTAGGATTTAAGAAGATGTCCAAATATTCCTCCATCGACTGCTAGACAATAACCCAGGCGATCATAAAATTCTCTTCTTACATTCGCTAGTTGGTAAACTGAAATTCTATTGCATTCGGCAGAAATAGCATTTTTTAACTCGTCTGGGTATTTTTTATCCTTGTATATCCTGTTTTTTAAATGGCCCCAGAGAAAGAAATCATTTGGCAAAATATCAGGAGACCTTGCTGGCCAATTTACTGTATGATTTAGGCCAATAACGTTTCCGTTAAAACTATTGTCTAAATATTCCCGAACAGCCAAGGTACCAAACTTCCTGATTTTCCCTAGCGGCATCATGTAAAGTAGGTAAAATATGATTTTCGAGTAGTTCCAAATAATAATCTGCATTTAAATTTCGCGTAAGAAATAATGGCCCGATAATATTGTGTTCGAATATCCCTGCGCAAACAGTTACTTTCTGCGGATATTGCGTCCTTGTTTCGACAAACCTGTGTTGGTTTTCTTTGTTCCAATATCGATAATTTTGAACATTGGGTTCATTATTTAAGGTAAACGTGCATTTGTCAGTGAAACATATGTTTTTTTAAAAATTCCCTATCCGTGTTTGCTCTTTCCATCATATCAAAACAAAACGCCTGCCGCCGTATTTCGTCCCTATCTCGTAGCTCTTGGTGCTTTTCATATTTGAAGGAATAGTATCTATGTCGTTTCAAAATTTGAAACGCTGTAGTGTGATCTATTCCTATTTCATCCTCAAATTTCCTTGTGCTGATCTTTCCATTGTTCTCTTCCACGCACAATAAAACTTCCAAGTCGGTATCATTTCTTGCATCTTTTCTTTGTTCCTGCCTTGTTTCACATCTGCAGTTATTTATTAGGGTACCTTTGGTCTCAAATCTCTGGATATTCCTTGCCAGGTATCGGTCTATTCGGATACAGAGCAGCAAACATGTCCGACAACTTTTGATAACTATTTCC
Organism: Sitophilus oryzae; assembly: GCF_002938485.1. Taxonomy (NCBI): domain Eukaryota; kingdom Metazoa; phylum Arthropoda; class Insecta; order Coleoptera; family Curculionidae; genus Sitophilus; species Sitophilus oryzae. The sequence continues at coordinate 781,423 of NW_022145777.1, read as the reverse complement.
TTGATAATACCATTTAATCATCTATACTTTTTCTTCGGTAGTGTAATTCATGGCTAATATTTTCGATGTAGGTATGAATTTTTAATAATAATAATAAAGCACTAAATAGATAAATTTCTGAAATGACAACTTCATTTGACAGTTATCTTTTACCTTGACTGGTGCGGATAAGTAAATACAGGGCCATAAGAACGGAGAAATATTTAAAAAGAAATCGGCAATAACTCGTAAACGGGCTAATCAAAAATATCTAAAGTTATTCTTTTGAATGTGGGTTTTAGTGATCTTCAATAAACCTAAATAGAATTATTCTCTAAAATAATGAGGGAAGCCAATAATTGAGCCCACTAAAATTTACATGGGATTTCCTATGTCCCGCTCGACGATGCAACACCCGGTATGTTAAATATAATAATATTAATTAAATAGGATTAATGAAGTTTTTAAAAATTTAAATTTGATTTTACCATTATTTTTAAATAGATGATAATTATATCTACAGGGTGCTACAAATTCGAGGTACGAGCATTGGTATCTCGGTAACCGTAATAGATACGAACAAAGCCCTGAGACTTTATGATGAGTTATAACCCAAGAATAACTTCTCCCATTTCATAAAATGTACAATCTACCATTAAATCTTTTCGAGACTCCCTGTATAATATAAAATTAATTCTATCTTCTAAATACCTTAACAAATCTGACACAAATAGGCAGTAGCGATATATTTTTCGAGGTGGCTTCGCAGGTAAATATAGAGCTTCCCCGTACTCTTTGCTTGTCTTGTTTTTGTCACAATACATACATCATCAGGATTAATGGTCGCCATATGTCACCTGTTTCCTCTAAATCTACGAATATATGACAATCGCCTGTATATTTTTTTGGGGAGGAATTATTCTTGCTAATTGGGTTTGGAGGTGGATAGGTATATTTCATGTTAATTGGTCAGTAAATAATTAAATTTTTATTCAACAGATTAATTGATACTAAAATATTATTTATTAGACTTTTTGTCGTATACCGGGTGCGTCTCGAAAGTGGCTCTTCCCTATAACACCTTTATTTTTTCAAATAAAAAAACTAGATTTGGTATGTTAGTATATGACATAAATTAGGATTGATTGACATATTTAATTGTTTTTGTCACTTCCTGTTTCACCGGAAATGACTAAAACTTTGGATTTTAAAATGGCACCCTCGGGTTATTTCTACTTTATTCGATAGAAAATGACACTCTGAATAGAATGACATATACAGGGTGTCTCAGGTTGGGCGTGCATTAGAAGTTTTTAGAGAACTACAATATCTAGATCGGAGATTGTTTGCACATCATTGTTTTCCAACAAGATCTATCGATTAAAAATATTTTCAATATGCCGGCACTTCCGGAAATATCGGAAGTGGACAGCAACTTGCTTATTTTAAATAGGTGCCCCCATTTTTTATTACTTATTTAAATTCTCTGTAAAATTTTATGAATTTTGATATTAAACGCTCTATGCCTTTTTTTCATAACATTAACCGTTATTTGGGAAAAAAATATTTAAAATTTTTGGATGAAAAAAACCGTCTGTCAAAAATATCTGTATAGTCTAAACGTCAAATTTAGTGATTATAGTCTATAAAATGAATAACTTTGAATTTTGAGCGTTATTTTTTACCCACATGGCAAATATAAAATCCCTCTGTCAAAAAAATTACTGATATTCTTTAAATTGAGTGCCTGAACGAATCAGATAGGTAACTCTTTTTACTTTCGTGAAATAGAAAAGGAAAATAATAAAACAAGTGACAATTCTTCCTCTTCTTACAAAAATCAACACGAAATGTCATAATTGTCAAAAGTAAAATGTCATCAGCTTTTGACATTTGTAAATATCAGACCATTGCCGTCTCTAATAGAACAGCCTCGGAGCAAGATTTATGACGTCACGCTAGTTAGATACTATGGATTAATAAATATATTGTAGAATACATGGAAAACAATTATTCCTCGTATTTTTGGTTTGTATTTTAAAAATGATATAAATTCCATGAAATATACATAATATACAGTTAATAAATATAATATATATACCTATTTATAGTAATAAATACTTTTAAAATAAACTATGAACCATACAAATGCAGCAAATGTTTTACAATATACAAATATGTGGCCATCTTTTGACAAGTTTATATTAATTTATTAATTGCAGTAAACATTATGTAGTGTTAGGTTAGGTTGTGAATATTTTATATGTAATTTTTGGATTATATTCGACACTATTTTTGTTCATATGACACAACACTGATGAAAGCTATAATGTTAGCCGAAACGTTTTTTTTAAACCAAAAAAAATAATGAAAAACCAAATGAAAACTTAATCAGCGTTTTTCCCGAACGTAAATCCCAAGAAAATCAAAAATTTTAGAATAATTTTACATATAAAATGACAGAGATCTTTATTTCATGGCCATCGCTGACGCCTTTTTTTCTATAATATTGTATTATTTGCAAATATAATTTTTCGAACATTGATACTTGATAAATATACATATAAATTCTGTGAATGCAAATAATAATACATTACTATTAGTAGATATTGAATATTTTTTGTTAAATTAGATCGATTTTCAAACCCCAAAATTTAAAATATATTTTATATTTTACCCATTATCTTATGTACCTATTCACTATTTGTATATTGTAAAACATTTGCTGCATTTGTATGGTTCATAGTTTGTTTGCCAAAGTATTTATTACTATAAATATGTATATATATATATATATATATATATATATATATATATATATATATATATATATATATATATATATATATATATATATATATATATATATATATATATATATATATATATATATATATATATATATATATATATATATATATATATATATATATATATATATATATTCTATTTATTAACTGTATATTATGTATATTTCATGTAAACTATATCAATTTTTAAAATACGAACCAAAAATACGAGGAATAATTATGTTTTCCATGCATTCTACAACATATTTATTAATCCGTAGTATCTAACTAGCGTGACGTCTTAAATCTCGCTCCGTGGCTGTTCTATTAGAGAAGGCATTGCGTCAGCATGGCCGCAAGTTGCTAACCTAACAAAATTAACACTAGAAAATCCCGCGGGAACTGTCAAATTCAAAGTTATTCGTTTCATAGACTATACCAGTGTCACTGTACCATAAAGTGAAGACACGTGGCTATCTATTTCAAAAATTAAATTGTTCGAATGTCATATAATAATGGCCGCAGCTGTCATGCAACTGAGCGATTAAAAAATTATCGTAAATCATTTTTTTCAAATGGAAAACCACTTTTTTATTTCACTAGTGAAAAGGCAATTTTTGAATTCGTTAGTTTTTGACTATACATGTTCCTATACCTAAAATAAATCGTTTTTAAGTTATTTAAAATTTAGTTTTAAAGCGTATATTTTTCTTGATTTTAACAAGTAGCCTATGATTTTAAACGTCAAGTGATGTAGTAAGCCAGATCTATTGTTTTAACAATAGATCTGGCCATGTTATATTGTGACACTTTGTTCAAAAAGCAGTATGTTATCGATCATCATACGGTATATTATTAATAATTAATAATATCAACTATTAGATATCACTAAAGAGTGAAAATACGAGATATATTTTTATAAATACACTTTTTAAACTTTTAAGCAGGCAGTATTTATAATATAGGAAATTTAAATAATTCGTTTTTTGACAGATGGAAATAAATTGTCTGACCGTTTGACACTTAATGTCAAAGGAAGCTAGATAAAATCAAGAAAAATTTACGTTTTCAAACTTAATCTTAAATAAATTAAAAACGATTTATTTTAGGTATAGGAACATGTACAGTTAAAAAGTAACGAATTAAAAAACCTTTTCACTAGTGAAATAAAAAAGTGGGTTTCCATTTGAAAAAAATGATTTATGATAATTTTTTAATCGTTCAATTCCATGACAGCTACCGCCATTATAATATAACAGTTGAACATTTTAATTTTTGAAATAGATAGTTACATGTCTTCTCTTTATGTCACAGTTCACAGTAGCTGTGGCAGTCACTAAATTTGACATTTAGGCTATACACATTTTTTTGAAAGGCAGTTTTTTTTCTCGAAAAATTTTAAACGTTTAGAAAATTTTTCTCGAAAACGGTTAATGTTACGGTATAGAGTGTTTGATATCAAAATTGATAAAATTTTACAGAGAATTTAAGTATGTAATAAAATATGGGGTCCCTATTTAAAATAATAATACCTAATAAGAAGAAGAAGTTGCCGTCAAATTCCGGTATTTCCGGAAGTGCCGCCATATTGAAAATATTTTTAATCGATAGATCTCATTGTGAAACAATGATGTACAAAAAATCTCCGATCTAGATCTTGTAGTTCTCTAGAAACTTCTAATGCACGCTCACTCTGGGACACCCTGTATGTCAACTTTTGACATTTTCGCTAAAAAGAAACTCGCATTTTAAATTTCAATCCAGTGCCATAACTGCGTTAAAAACACTAATTTTTAATCAAAATTCTTATCATATTCCAAATCTTATTTTTTTATCTAAAAAAAAAATAAAAAAAAGTTATAGGTTTCGAGACCCACCCGGTATATCTTCTTACTAGGCTGCTTTTTTCCCAGTTTGGCGGCTTTTAAAGATGCTTACACTTACTCTGAACCGAATGCACTGAATATTTAATTATAACAAGAAAATTGACTTACCTGCTTCTATTTTCTGAGCCTTAATATACATTTTCCATTGCTATACAGGGTTGTTCACCACATACGACACGGAGTATTGTAGCTAAACGATGAGATTTTTACAAATTGTAAGTTTTGGGTTCGATGAAGGACTATTAGAGGTACAATTTAAAAATAATTTTACAAGATACAGAGTGTCCCAAATAAGTAAAAAATATCAAAGTTATATTGTTTTAAATAGAACACCCTGTATATTATTACATTTTTAGTTTCTACGATTGATAGCGATGGCGGACGACGTGCACGTATGTGTCCGTTGCTCGGATAATTTTATAGTGAATCAAAAGTTTTTAAAATGTGAAATTGCATTAAAAAATTTTAAGGCTTCATTTCTCCAAGGGTATCAAAGTTTTTAATACTAAATATTTACTGAAGTTTATTTACTGATCAGTTATTGTGTTGCAATAAAAAATAATACTACCTTATACAGAGTGTCTAAAAATTTATTTTAAATAATTATTAGCTTCAAACGGCAATAACTTGTTTAATTTAAATGGAACACCCTGTATATTTTACGAGAATCAGATGCACAATTTAATTGTCTATCAAATTATATCATACCATTTTTTACCTATCTCTTTAAGTTTCCGTAGAAAATGTATTTTCTTGTAATTTAGAACTTATTTATCAATATACCCATGGACTATTGACATTTTAGATTATTTTTAAAGATGTACCAAATTTTTAAAGAGTACAGATACTAATATTGTCGATATAATTCGTTTATTTCATTAAAAAATAAAAAACACTGTTTAAATATTTGTTAAAGAGGACCAATTAATATGATTCCAGTATTCAAACTACATTAAACTGTTATTACATTATTGTTAACATTAAAAAAAATTATGTTAAACATTAAACTACATTACTGACTGTTTGCGTTGATTAATAATAATTGCTCCAAATACTAAAAAATTGAATTTTGTATGGGCATTAGACAGTGTGATAAAAAGTAACACCTTAAAAATGATATTTCATTTTTTAATAAATGCTTATTTATAACAACAGAGACTTTAATTTGATAACTTATTATTATATTGATTTCTGACTCAAATCCATATTTATTTATAATAATTTATTAACGAACACAATTAAGTATGTAATTAATTAGTATATGGGCGCAAATAATGGTGTTATATTTAATTAATGGTATACTCTTTTATAAAGATTTAAATAGTTTTCTTTTTGCATACAAATGGGCTAGTAATATTATCGTTTTGCTAAAAACGATAATATTACTAGTCTGTACATTTTGTACATTTGTTGCTTTAAAAACAATCTAAAATGTCAATATTCCATGGATATATTGATAAATGAGGTCTAAATTATAAGAAAATGCATTTTCTACGAAAACTTGAAGGGATAGGTAAAAAATGGTATAATACAATTTGATAGACAATTTAATTGTGCATCTGATTCTCCTAAAGTATACAGGGCATTCCATTTAAATTAAAGAAGTTATTGCCGGTTGAAGCTAATAATTATTTAAAATAAATTTTTAGACACTCTGTATAAGGTAGTATTATTTTTATTATTGCAACACAATAACTGATCAATAAATAAACTTCATTAAATATTTAGTATTAAAAACATTGATACCCTTGGAGAAATGAAGCTTTAAAATTTTTACTGCAATTTCACAAAATTGAAAATATTTCAAAAACGGTAATGTTTAAGTATAATAAACCTTAATCAAATTTACCTTTATTTTAATCGTAGAAACTAAAAATGTAATAATATACAGGGCGTTCCATTTAAAAAAATACAACTTTGATATTTTTTATTTATTTGGGACACTCTGTATCTTGTAAACATATTTTTAAATTGTAGCTCTAATAGTCCTTCAACGAACCCCAAACTTACAATTTGTAAAAATCTCATCGTTTAGCTACAATACTCCGTGTCGTATGTGGTGAACAACCATGTATAATCCAAAAGCATCTAAAATTTGATGAAAAACGATTTTTTTTCAATAAAAATGACACTAACATTACTCCAATTACCATATTTTACATATTTCCATTATTTTCTGTAATATTATTTGAAGAATAACATCATCAAGTCGAATAATACAAGTAAACTTTAAAAACATTTACCTACGATACTAATTTTTATTAATACTTACCTTATATTACTAAAAATCTCCTATAACATCTGTCTGTTCTAATACCATAACCATAACAAACCCCCGCATTGCTGTATTGGTCATTATTGAGCCACAGCACACCACAAAATTAGTGACAATTTCTTCAGTAATAAACAAATATACAGGCAAAAGCCGTGCTAAAATTACTCCGATTTTTTTCTTAATATCTTTACGGTAAAAACTGTACCCGAGTGATTGTTTTTATAATACAGTGTTCCTAGATGTCCGTTACGTCGATTAAAGGGGTAAGTTTTTCGAAATCTTCATTAATTTACGTTAATTTTGTCATTTTTTTGTCGAATTTATTAACCTAAAAGTGCGAAGCGTCAAAGTATTTTTGTTTCGCGTTGACAGCGCCAGCCAGGAATTCCATGGCAATCGCGATGGATTTCCTGCGCGCATCGACCGGCGTCGACCGAGAATTTCGAAGCTGTCTGGGACTGAATGCCGCTTGTATCGACGTTTTGAGCCAGAACTTTCGAATTTGTATCGATCGCCTCAAAAAATTATCGATGACCACTTATAATTTTAAAATCTAAACATTTTACGCAATCTTGACCTATATTTATTTTATCTTTTACATTATAGGAGGCTTGTCTCGTGTACTTAGATATGAAAAAGCGGTACATAAGCTACAGGGTGTGAGTTTTTTTGCAGGGTATGAGTTACCGAGGTAATAATAGTTTTAAACCTAATTTAATGAAATTTGGGTAAAATGTTATATTTATTTTATCTTTTATATTATAGGTGACTTGTTTAGATGTACTTAGACATAGAAAACCGGTATATAAGCTACAGGGTGAAGTCTTTTTACTGGTTATCGTGATGTACAGAGGTAATAATAATTTTAAGCCTAATTTAATGAAGTGGGGTTAAAATGTTATATTTATTTTATCTTTTATATTATAGGTGACTTGTTTAGGTGTACTTAGACATGGAAATCTGGTATATAAGCTACAGGGTGGAGTCTTTTTGCTGTATACAGAGGTAATAATAATTTTAAGCCTAATTTAATGAAGTTTGGCTAAAATGTTATGTTTATTTTATCTTTTATATTATAGGAGGCTTGTTTTGTGTACTTAGACATGAAAAAGCGGTGCATAAGCTACAGGGTGGAGTCTTTTCTTTTGGTTATCATAAGGTAATAATAATTTTAAGCCTAATTTAATGAAGTTTAGGTAAAATGTTATATTTATTTTATCTTTTATGTTATAGGAGGCTTGTTTTGTGTACTTAGCCATGAAAAAGCGGTACATAAGCTACAGGGTGGAGTCTTTTTGCTGGTTATCGTGCGGTACAGAGGTAATAATAATTTTAAGCCTAATTTAATGAAGCTTGGGTAAAATGTTATACTTATTTTATCTTTTATATTGTAGGAGGCCTGTTTTGTGTACTTAGACATGAAAAACCGGTATATAAGCTACAGGGTGGAGTCTTTTTGCTGTATACAGAGGTAATAATAATTTTAAGCCTAATTTAATGAAGTTTGGGTAAAATGTTATATTTATTTTATCTTTTATATTATAGGTGACTTGTTTAGGTATACTTAGACATGGAAAACCGGTGTATAAGCTACAGGGTGGAGCCTTTTTGCTGTATACAGAGGTAATAATAATTTTAAGCCTAATTTAATGTAGTTTGGGTAAAATGTTATATTTATTTTATCTTTTATATTATAGGTGACTTGCTTAGGTGTACTTAGACGTGGAAAACCGGTATATATGCTACAGGGTGGAGTCTTTTCTTCTGGTTATCATGAGGTAATAATAATTTTAAGCATAATTTAATGAAGTTTGGGTAAAATTAACAGAGTATTTTTGTTCTGGACGGTTTTATTTACCTCAAATATGAGATGAATTATTTTTTCTAACTGTTTTTTTCTCTTTTAGCTTAGTACATGTGTACTTGGAAATGAAAAGCTACAGGGTAGAGTCTTTTTTCTGGTTATCATGAGGTAATAATAATTTTAATCTTAATTTAATGAAATTTGTGTAAAATTAAAAGAATATTTGTTCTGGACAGTTTTATTTACTTCAAAAATGAGATGGATTATTTTTTCTAATTGTTTTTTTATTTTTTAGGTTAGTGCATGTTCAAATATGACATTAGTGGTTGAATTCTGCAATAGACATGATCAAAAATGGTAACAAGCTAACTTGGCAGTATTTATTTTGCTTAAGGATATTAAATAAGGTAGGAACATACAGTTTTATGTTGATTAATTATTTATTTTGTTGATTAACGCTAATTAATTAGCTATCAATCAGTTTTGTGCTTGTTTAGGTGTGCTTGGATATGAAAAAGCGGTACATAAGCTACAGGGTGGAGTCTTTTCTTCTGGTTATCGTGAGGTAATAATAATTTTATGCATAATTTAATGAATTTTGGGTAAAATTAAAAGAATATTTGTTCTGGACAGTTTTATTTACTTCAAAAATGAGATGGATTATTTTTTCTAATTGTTTTTTTATTTTTTAGGTTAGTGCATGTTCAAATATGACATTAGTGGTTGAATTCTGCAATAGACATGATCAAAAATGGTAACAAGCTAACTTGGCAGTATTTATTTTGCTTCAGAGATATTAAATAAGGTAGGAACATACAGTTTTATGTAGATTATTTATTTATTTCGTTAATTAACGGTAATTAGTTACCTACCAATCATTCTGTGCTCTTTTAATATTATATGTAGAGGGTCAGGCAATATTGCGTCGGGCATCTGTAGCTCCTAAAATAAAAAAAAACTTGTGAATTTTGTTTAAGTGCGAACCTAAAGTATGTACGAGTGTGTGTTTCAGGAAAATATTTTAACTTGTATAAGGTGGTTCAAAAAAGTGTCAGTGGATCGGGATTTTTTTTTTTTAAATGGAACACCCCATATTTTATTGCATTTTTGGCTTCCTTTCAGATTTACCTAATCCTAAGATATGAGTAAATATATTTCGATAATTGCACAGATATGAATAAATAAATAAAAATATGTATTTTTTAACCTTCCTTAAAAACATTGTTACAAATACAAGAACTGTCCTGAAATCAATACTATATTAGATATTTACTTTAGATAGTCTATACTTACTTTGCTATAAATATCGTAATCTTAAACCATACAGGGTGTTCGAAATTCTACGCCAAACTTTTCAAAAATATAAAATAATCTTTCTTTGCTTTTTTTAAATGGATCACGCTGTATATTTTTTGTTAAAAAAATGAACATATTTTGTAGAGAAAAATCAATGGGTGGCTTTCTGCGAAAACGTTAAAAATTTTGAAATACTCTTAATCCAAAAAAATGTTCATATACAGGGTGTTCCATTTAAAAACAAACGAAGAAAAATGATTTTATCTTTTAGAAAGTTTGGCGTCGAATTTTGGACATCCTGTATGATTTACGATTACCATATTTTATCAAAGTAAGTATAGATATCTAAAGTCTCGGTATATTTTTAATGTTTTACTTTATTTGATAGAAAATGACACTCTGCATGGAATGACATATCATATGTCAACTTTTGATATTACCTCGGATATTACCGTTTCATCTAATAAGCACAACCTTTCAAAGCAAACTTTTTAATTCTAGAATAAAATATTTTTTTTTATCAAGTACTTTTGGATTGTAAATATTTTAAATTGTTTTTGTAAAGTTTATAACACGCATATTTACATGGGAGTAGATTTAATATTGTCTGGAAATTTAATATGCACGAATTCGCCGATTTTTTGCCATTGATTTTTGCTCTGTATTTGCGAAAATAAATTATTTACGCGTTGAGTGCTCTTATACGAAAAATGTTATTGAAAATGTATAGAAATATTCAATTTACTAAAGGAAATAAATATAGGAAATATTTATTTATGCTGGGTTATCCAAGGTACTTTCTATCAAACGGTATTGAAAGAAAAAGTTGGGTAATTGATTAACCACGATTCTGCTTAAACTACTTGACATAAAAAGCTTATTTTTGGCGAACGCATTTTTTGAGAGTCAAATTCGAACGAGATCAAACTACCCCTCAAATATTACCAAGTTATATAATAATATCGCCATATTGCTTTTTCTCATGCTGATATAAATGTGAGAAAATTTTATCCAGTTCGTATGTTAATGGAAATTCTTGCTTTGCTTTATCATCACCATTATAAACGATTAATTTGACGCGAACGAAGTCACGGGTAAACGCATTTAATAAAGAACTCTAAAAAATCAGTTTTAAATCGATACTACAAAAATTAATAAAACATTTATTGAATACCGTAATTATGTGTTCTATTCTTTCACTCCATTTTATTTCTGCGAAACTCTACAAAATAGCATCCGATACGGACGCACAATCGACAAATATTTCGAACATTTTTAATTAAACCAATTCTATTGTTAATTTTCAAAAGTCACTTTTTCAGTTGTTGCGCAATAGTGCCGTTATCCCCGCACATTTTAGAGCCCTTTTTTAATACCCTTCGATATGATCATCCAGGAAAGCTGAAATTGGGTGCAATTTTGCAAAATTGAAACACGTTTACCTCGAAAAAGCTACACGCACGGGCTAAAAAACGAATGAAAAAATCGAGGTTATGACATTACGTTTATCCAATTTTGCTATCGAACAATATAAAAGGCAAAAATCCGGGATTCTCTTTGATTAAATCGGAAATTAGAGGGAAAGATGAGCTTAAAGTGGCATAATTAAACGAATTCAGAGAATTTGACAGAAACTGAAAAATTGACATTACACTGTACTGTTCGGATCGCTCTCAGGGGTCGGGTAAAGCGGGTATGTGGCCGAAGGAAATACCGTATGATCGAATAAAAACGGCGTCAACGATGGCTATGAAATGAAGATCGCTGTCATTTTATATGTAAAATTATATGGGAAATGTCATCGATCGTCATTTCCAAGCCAACTGGACGCCGTTTTTTTCGATCATACGGTATATAGTACAATATGGCCGACTTAGTTACGAAAATTGGTAATTTAATGAAAAATAAGCTGGCGTTAGCGAATTCAGAAAGTGATTTACTCTTTGGTTAACAATAACATTTTTCAGGATTGTCAAGTTGACGTTAAAGTTAGGTTATTAGGTGGTTGTCATAAATCATAAGTAAATATATAGATTATTGAAATTATTTAATAAGAATAAAGGTATTTTACCGCAGATTCGAAGAGATTTTACCTAAAGGTATTTTATAAACTTTCTCAGTCAGAATATTAACTCCCCTGTTTCTTATATTTCAGTTAAAGGGACGTAATAACTATAGGAAGTAAATTTTTGTTTTCATGTTTTGACGATATCTGAGAGTTCCTAGAATTATCAAGATTATTGAATAAAAATAGTTGTTTAATAAGTGAAATTAATAGAAAACTTGGAAATAGGATGATGCGTTTCATGTTATAGTTGATAGATCACCCCATTTCTCTTAATTTGTTTTTATTTCAGTACAGTTAATCACAAATTGAATTGATGTGTACAAAAACAGTTATATATTTTCAAACATCTTATTTAAATAGTTCTTTTATATACTGTTAAACTGTATCAATTACAAAATATTTAGCAAAAAGTTATAAGGTAATAAATTTTGTAGATATAATTTATGAAAATTTATATAAAAAGATTAGAACACAATCCTCTGAGGGAAAAAGAAGTACCCAAAAACTCATTAAATATACTTTATTAAAAATAACAACATACCAAAACAGTCATCCATGCAAACTGTAATAATCAGAACATTATCCACATTATACCTTTATTAAATTTGTTTTCACACTCCTGTCAGGAAAGCCAGAAATGTTTGTTTAAATATTAACTTATTTTAAATTGCCAGAAACACATCAGAATATGTCACAACCACCACTATAGGTCTGGAATCAGCACTAAATTTTATACCTAGTGATGCGTCAACTAACAAGCATAGGATAAAAAAGAATTATTAATATAGAGTGTACTATGCGATGTCCTTCTGCTTATTTATGAAATTAACTAACTCTTTCCTTTCAAATGTTAAGAATACCAGTAAAATAAAACATAATTTTTGGTTTGGTTTGGTGTTTGATATTCTAACTACATCTATTACAAACCTTAAGTGCTTTTAGTGAGTAACTGTATTTTTTATTATTGTTTGTGTATCCTGTAAAGAAAAAAAATATATATTTCAAGGAATATAAAAACAATGCGATAGATATCAAACAGATTCATAAAAACTACTTAAATTGTACATATTATATATTTCAAGGGTTATTTGATCTTTGGTCCCATTACCAACATTACCTTATTTAGGTCTTCTCTACCAACTCAACTTTTAAACCTGTTTTAAACCTTCTTCATATTTTAAAAATAATTTACAACAATCTGTGATGCCCGTGCTGTTTCCTGAAATTAATATAAGTTTTAGTCTATTTATTATCATATACATATTACAAACCTGAAAATTACTGATACGAGGAGACTTCTCAAAATAATTGAGACCTTTTTACAAACATCTGGACTCATTTTTTTCACGAATTTGTGGGCGAGTCAATGTTTTCTAATACGTTTTTAAGGGCTTTACACATTTTTTGAATATCTTCCAGCCTATTCCGCAGTTCTTGATCGGTGAAAAGCTTATTTATAAGTATATAATTAGTACTGCAGGCTGCAGGTTAAATAAAAGAACAAAATCAAGTAGAATTTGTGAATAAAAACTCAGAAAATAATGAAAATATTTGGAAAAAGGAACCGTACACGTCAGTCAAGTGTCAGACTTCAATTAGATTTACCATAGGTTATATCAATTTGAACGATTTGAACTACAGTCGATTCCAGTCTAGAGATTTTCGTTTTTAAGCCTCCCATACGTCTGCCATATTGGGAAGTTTACGTGGAAACAAGTATACAGGGTGTTTCAAAACAAATGCGAAAAACTTCAGGGGGTGATTCCTTGTTCAAAATAAAGGGTAGTTTGCTTCATAAACGTTGGGTCAAAAGTCAACCATTAGGGAGATATCGCGGTACAAAGATGGCGGAAAAATAATGTTCTTATTTTTTATCTTGAAAAAGAAAAGAGATAGACTAATGAAATTTTATGGAAGCATTACTGTTATGAAAACACACTTTCTGGTAATTTTTCACTTTTTAAAATGAGTGGAAGGGGTTGAAATAAACTACCCCTATCATTCTTGTTAACGAAATTTGAAGAAAAATCTTATCAAACACATGCAAAAAAATTAATTTGGATAGTTTAGTTTGTTTAGAAACTTTTTTATCTCTTGTATTTTTTTTATAAAACTCACCGATTTGAAATTAAAAAATAAAATGTAAAGCATTACATGTCAGGACTAAAAATATTTTTAGATTACGAATCTAGTGATAATAATGATAATAATAATAATCTAGATATTAACGTATTGCAGTAGGGTAATGTCAAATAAAACAATATTAGAAACATCTTAAAAAGTGACAGCGGCCGACTAGATTTTTTCCTAAAAAAATTACAGCTGCCCACTAGATTCTTTATCTAAAAATGTTCTTTGTTCTGACATGTAATGCTTTACATTTTATTTTTTAATTTCAAATCGGTGAGTTTTATCAAAAAAACACAAGAGATAAAAAAGTTTCTAAATAAACTAAACTATCAAAATTAATTTCTTTTGCATGTGTTTGATGAAATTTTTCTTTAAATTTCATTAACAAGAATGATAGGGGTAGTTTATTTCAACCCCTTCCACTCATTTTAAAAAAGTGAAAAAATTACCAGAAAGTGTGTTTTCATAACAGTAATGCTTCCGTAAAATTTCATTAGTCTGTCTCTTTTCGTTTTCAAGATATAAAATAAAAACATTATTTTTCCGCCATCTTTGTACCGCGATATCTCCCTAATGGTTGACTTTTGACCCAACGTTTATAAAGCAAACCACCCTTTATTTTGAACAAGGAATCACCCCCTGAAGTTTTTCGCATTTGTTTTGAAACACCCTGTATATTATATTACAGAAATCTGCCTAAGGCTTAGCCCGATCCTGTCGTGTTAAGTCACACCCAAAATTCCAAACACGCGTGCTTTGATTAAGGCTTGATTATAAGGTTTGCAGAGCTTCAGCATTTGCCATAAAATAGCGAGTAATTTGATACAAAACCATATAAATTATATATCACTGTAATCACAAAACTACAGTCTATTTCTCTATAGTAACGGAATTTTAAATTATTACTTTATTTTCGAGAAAATTTAGTCCAAACATAAGGAATATTTTGTTGTTGTTTGACCATCACAATCTAAAAAATAAAGACGTTGTCTAAAAATGTGCTACAATACGGATATAGTATAATCCTTTATCTTTAATTTCCTTCTTCATTTGTGTAAAAATACGTAGCCAGTTTTACATAAAACGTTAAATGTCGAACGCTTATTTTGCTACTTTTTCGGACTAGTGAAATAGACTCTTAATATCTAAATGCCTAAGATTAGAATTTTTTAAAAAATATGCTTTTAAAGTTCTGAGAATTTAATAAACAAAGCAACTACTAAACTTTTAAGATAGTTTTTGATATTGGTATTACAACACTACACTGAAAACAACAGAGAAAAACCTAAAACCTCCCCAGCAAACTGCAGATTTTACGTTTTCAGATTTAATTCGCAAATACGCCACATGGTGTAAAGTAGCGTCTCTGCTTGCTCCGTATCGCTCTATAAGACGCCCAAACGGCTCTAATAGAGATAAAGAATCGTCTCTATAGTTGCCACCGAACGTCATCTTGTGTACTTTAATTGGATACTACAACTAAATGTATCGCTCTGAGAGCTTAGTTGAGCTAAATAGAGCCTGTTTGGTTATATGGGCTAGATTAGAGCAAGGAATAGAACAAAGTGTGTCTCTATGTTCATCTTGGCTGCGACTCTACGGAATAATTTATTTAAAAATGTGTTATAAGTTTTGTTTGTTATAGATTTATCTGGTATCTGTATTAAGATTACTGATAATTTAGTGTTTTTAAAATGAGGACTAGTATACAGAGTAAAGCAAAAATAATATCAATAGACACACACCTTACTGTACAGGGTGGGCCAAATTGGACGCTTTTAAAGGAAAGCACCCTTTTCTATAGGAGATAGACGAAAATCAGTATCGGTGTCTATCTATCGGAGCTCAATTTTCATCAAAACAATGATGGTGAAAACCGCATATAATTTTTTTAATATTAAAAATTTAAGTGCCCAAAAGTTTATTTTGAGTTATCAACAGAAACATTGATTAGGATTATTATTTTTTTATTTTTATTTTTTTTTTCTCACTCTTGGTGGTATATTCTGACAGACGGGTGTTAATTACCAAGTATTGTCACAGTTTCTATTGTTTTGTTTCTATTGTTTTAAGAAGGAGCGGGTTATGTTTGTGGTTTTAATAATTACTGCAAGTGTTTTGAGCAAGTGTGTGAATATGACCTTTTAAATTTAAAATATCGAGGTTTTCTTTAAATTTCCTGTGTGTGAGGCCCGTGCTAGATATAATAAATGGTAGGATTTTAACTTCTTTTTGTTGCCATATTCGTTCTACTTCCTGTGTTAGTGGAATGTATTTGCTAATTTTTTCTTCATATTTCTTTGTTATGTTGTTGTCATTCGGAACACTGATTTCTATTAGATATGTTACTTTCTCTTTTTTAGTGTTAACGTTATATCAGGTCTATTGCATGTTACTGTCTTGTCAGTATGGATCGTTCTGTCCCAGTAGAGTTTTATAGTGTCGTTTTCAAAGACAGATTGCGGCGCGTATTTGTAATAGGGCTGTTCTTCTTGTATAAATTTATATGTTTTTGCTATTTCTTGATGTATAATACGCGCAACAAAGTCATGCCTTAGAGTGTATTCTGTACCAGTGAGTAGTTTACAACCATTTGTAATATGCTCTATTGTTTCACTTTGGAGGTGGCAACGCCTGCAGGTATCCGTTTGTTGGGCCCTATCTTTTATTATGTATTTCCTGTAGTTGCGCGTTGCTATTACTTGATCTTGTATCGCTATAATGAATCCCTCCGTTTCCGGTTGCAGTTGCCCTTTTTGTAGCCATGAATATGACAGTTCTTTATCGATGTCGGGGTTGTTCATAATATGACAGTGTTTTCCATGTAGTTGCTTTTGGGACCATTTGTTTTTCTTTTCCTCTAATGTGAGTATATTTGAAACAGGAATATTTTCTGCGTTAAGATTTAATGGTGTGTAGTTAGCATCCGCTATAGTTACTGCTTGGTGTAATGATATTAATATTAGGATTATTATTATTTGGGACATCCTGTGTATTTTTAATTAACTGAAAAGAACTTAAAATTACCTTTCCAAAAATATAGCACACTTGATATTTTGTTATAGTCCTCCTCGATTTTTGCAGCCAATTTCGAGAATAATTGAATTAACCGAGATCCCAGCCTTTGACCGCCGAGGCCGCCGGACTTAGTGCTTATGGATTTTTAAACGGTTTTATTTAGCTCGACCGGTACGGTATTTATTTATTTGTTTGGGTCAAAATTAGAAATTGAAATTTAAGTACCTTCCTGTTGTCAGATTGATCTGAAATTTGGTACACACCTTTAGTTCCGATGACAATACAATATAGTAATATCAATAACATTGTAAATCTAAGATGGCCGCCGGTACAAAATGGCGGATTTCATATTTTTCCACAACCTCCTCAATATGGGTATCAAATGAAAGGGCTACACTAGTAGAATACTGTGATTATGACAAAATTTAAAATCCAAAATGGACGTCGTTACAAAATGGCGTATTAGGTGAGGGCATGAGTAGTCGTGTCCAGAACAGTTGTGTCCAAGATTGTGTGACGTTAGAAGGACAGATAAAAAAAAAATAGGTGTGTGTGTGTGATTAGATGTACCTATGTAGTTAGCGGTAGCTTTACCACCCAAGTTAAGGTAATAGGTTAAAACGTGCTGAGGACTGTATGGCATTAGGGTGGCTAAAAATGTAATGTCCCAAGCGTTTTCCCCTCAAGATTGGGCGCCTTTTGTTGTATATTATAGCCTTGCCCCTCTACTGAACCTCTGGGGGGGGTCGACCGTTAAAATGTCCATTACTCGTGGGAACAACATGAATAAATAAAAAAACAAACAAAAATAAAAAATCGGTAAAAAAACTTTTAAGTTGAACAGTTTTATGTTATGTGCACTGAAAACTAGAAAATAATAATAACTATTAGGTATTTTGAACTTCTAGTTCAGAAATATTTTAGTACTAGGCAGAACAGCTTTTAGGCATATTAGACTAAAATAAAAACGTGGGGCCCCTCTGAAATCCTACCTATGGCAAAGCATATCTTTATACTTTGGTAGATCATGAGCTCGGCGTTCGCTGGTGAAGCCGCCACGGCTGGTTATTGATTGTCAAAATCTCCAGTTACGATTATAGTAAGTCGATGCAATCCACACTTAGTATAGAAGAAAGTATTACAGCAATAGTTAATGGGCCCCACGTTTTTATTTTAGTCTAATATGCCTAAAAGCTATTCTGCCTGGTACTAAAATATTTCTGAACTAGAAGTTCAAAATACCTAATTGTTATTATTATTTTCTAGTTTTCAGTGCACATAAGATAAAACCGTTTAACTTAAAAGTTTTTTACCGATTTTTTATCTTTGCGAAAGAATAAAGGTGCTTGTTTTTAAATTGCCTGTATAATATAGACAAGAATTAGTACTTAGCGGTTATGCAAGGGTATCTTTTACCCCCACTGAGTTAGTGAATTCTGCGAGAAATATTCAAAAAGGGCCCCGTCTGTCCATAACAGAAGACGGTCGACACCTTGATATAGCAAAATCTTATGTCTTGGTTTGCTATTTATTTTTATTGTTACTAGATATATTTTAAATGTGTTGATGTTATTAAATATAGTTTAAATTGTTATAAAATTCTGCATCTCCCATTGCAAATATTATTTTCGTTTTAATTGCTGCTCACAGATTTTTTTGCATTATAGCCGACGCGGCTGAAGAGGAATTGAGCAAAACATCAAGTATGCTATATTTTTGGAAAAGCAATTTTTAATTCTTTTCAATTAATTAAAAATATACAGTGTGTCCCAAATAAAATATCAATTGTTTTGTTGATAACTCTTAAATTATTAATTTAAAAAATATATACTTAAACCATTAAATTCTACGTAAAAAGGTGCTTTAGAAATGTTTTCATAAAAATACAAAATTTTCCATAGCAAAAAAGTTACAGCGATTTGTTATAAATGCACATTTTTGAAAAACACCCCGTAACTCCGAAACGGTAACAGATATCGAAGTGCGGTTTTCACCATCATGTTTTTGATAAAAATTGAGCTGCAGACACCGATATTAGTTTTCGTCTATCTCCTATAGAAAGGGGCATTTCCCTTTTAAAAGCGTCCAATTTGGCCCACACTGTACAAAGAGGAGGTCTCCATCAATTGTCGATTTAATGAGTATATGTATAGAAAAGAGTAAAAAACTGTCAATTTTTGACCATTTTTTACAGCATGATAAGTAAACATGGTAGTTAAATTAGAAAAATTTAACAAACCATCGAACAGGAGCACTGTACCTATACTCACTACAAAGATTTTTTTGGTTCCCCTGTATATATTTAATTTCGTAAACTCTCCAGAGCACTGTGAAAATACAATATGGTCCGCGGAACGATAAAATAAATAACCCTAATGTTTATAATTAGTTCTATACGCAGCAGGCGGCAGCGGCAAATTTATATTCGAATTGCAAAAGTAATTTAGTAAATAAACAAATTACTAATCGAGATTTTAAGTAGTCCCTGTCCTATTTATCATTAATAATTTCGTTCAATATGGCTGTCGACGAATTGCACAGAGTAATTAGTTTATTTATATTGTAATTAATATATCTTTCATTTAAATAATGAGCGCTTTAATATGTTTATTATACAGGGTGAGTTTCCCACGATGTTCTTTATGGGTATCTTGGAAACTACTGGAGATAGATGGGGAAAGAATTGCAGTTTTGTGGGGTCATAAATATGCGCTGTTCAAATTTTTGAAAAAGTTAATGGCTTACTAGATATTTAGAAAAATACAAATTTGGGCTATTTTAAAAATTGTCCCGAATTCCATTATAAGCTATTTTAGACAAAAACTTTTCAGATAAAAATTGTAGATAATTACATCCTTAATGAGATTTTGTCCTCCGTGTTTTCTAAAGCCTGTCATTTTTGACATATGGCACAAATATATGTTTTTTTAAATGGAAACCCACCACTTGACCATACATTTTCGAGGATACATTGACCGGTGAATGTTACGTTTTTTAGAGAACGGTTTTCTAGACATGTTAGAAAAATTAAATATAGTTATAGCCAATTCTTATCTTTCTTGACTAATATCACTTAGATTGGTATTCTTATTCTGTTATGATTTATAACTTATAAAAAGTCAGAATATATTACTAAACGGTTCTTTACAATTTATATTACACAAACTAAAACTTAAAAAAATAAAATCACTACATACACTTTAAACTATTTTAGGAAATGTTCAAAAAATCCGCCATTGTTTTGAGTTGCATCTTTTTAAAACTGAATTACTACCTATTCGCACAGAAGGACCGGTCGACTTAATTTAACTTCTTCTGTACCGCGCCTTCGAGTACCTCTCTTAATTCATAAGTTCTTTTGTAAACCTTATTGTTAACCATACCGCATAAAAAATCAAATCCTTATTGTTAACCATACCGCATAAATATTTTTTCGATGTATTTCGACAATTCCGTCGACGGCCCAACCGTCGGCCAAGACAGCCGCGCATCACTGGTTGGTAACTGCTCACTGCTCCTTTGTCGCGCCGGCGTCTCGGGCTTGCGTCATGCGAGGTTGCCGTAGTTTCAACAATTTCAAATTCAAGACACTCGAAGCAATCAAATTCTTATTAAATTTTAAAAATCAAACAGAAAAACATGAAAGGAAACAAACAAAACACAAATGAATTGATTATTGATAAGGTCACACAAAAGAAATTTCTAAAATGTTTATCGTAATTCAGAATTCAATATATCGAAAACAGCCCGACGAATAATCAATTCATTTTTGTTTTGTTTGTTTCCTTTCATGTTTCTCTGTTTTATTTTTAAAATTTAATACGAATTTGATTACTTCGAATGTCTTGAATTTGAAATTGTTGTAACTACGGCAACGTTGCTTAACATCGACGCAAGCCCGCCACGACGGCGCGGCTCAAAGGACCAGTTTACACGTGGCACTCTTGGCCGACGCGCGATGGTTGGGCTGTCGAAATACATCGAAAAAATAGCGAAAAAACAAAATACGTATTTAAAATTGTTGAGTGAAACATGTATTTTCTTAGATTGAAAGTGTTCGTAAAGTGGCGATAAGAGACGGTATTCAAAGTAATGTGCGCTTTTCCAGGTGTTTTGTAAATCAGTGTTTCAAATAAAACAGAGAAACGTGAAAGAAAACAAACAAAACAGAAATTAATCGATTATTCGTTGGGCTGTTTTCGATATATTGAATTCTAAATTACGATAAACATTTTAGGAATTTCTTTTTTGTGACCTGGTTGTGAATAATATGATGAATCATTTTCGTAAACATCATAAACGTAATGTTTTAGTTAATTTTCGGTGGTTTTTGTTAAGTTTTCATTGAAAGGGTAAGTACTAAATTTAACATTCCTAATTTTTGAGTAGAAATTTGTCTATCAATTTATAAATGTAGAACTATGTAGAATGTGGATAACATAGGAGGTTGCAACACTGCAAGGTTTAGATACACTGTAGAGAAATCTCAGGTGAATAAACAAGTGGCACTAAAAAGTTTTTTCAAATTTCCCGGAAAATGTCAAGAAAAATTTTAAATTTTCAACATTTTTTTTTTCGCAAAAAAAACCTCATAGGCGTGTTTCTGGGGTTGAACTATACTACCAGTTAAAATATTTGCACTTATTTCTGGGACACCCTGTATAAGATAGAACCATGATGTTTGGAAATTAGTAGAGATCACTTAGGCCCACATAGCCAACAAAAGACAACAATGGGCCCACTTACAAAGAGGTTATCTAAATTAGTAGTGGGAACTATCGAATGAATACTATCGAAACATTCGATAGTTGCAATTCATTCGAATAATTCGATAGTTAGTAAGAAAACATTCGTTGAAAACTATTCGAATAAAAATTATCGAATAGATCCGTCATCTGCCTTGAAATATTGTATTCCAGTAATTCGGCAGCAAAAACCATTCATTTATAAAATTCATTCATTTATGAAATTCATTTATTCGTCAGGATCGATTATAATAAAATATTAACTGAATTTTAGTTGTCGCCCGGCGACGTAGGTTTCTTTCCGAGAAACCCGACAGCGGTCGGTGGCAATGCTAGGAAAGAAGCCGGCATCTTTGATTTTTTGCGGAGTCAGATATAGATAAGGACACATTATTTTTTTTATTAAGGTGCTAGTATTTACACAGAAAATACAATATGAAGGGCGCTGTTGCCATATTTTGGTATTAGTTGATATTAGCAAAGAATATTATTGTTTGGCTTTAGTTAGTTAGGGATAGTATGTCTATATATTCTGCATTTTTTTTATTAATATTTTGTTGTTACACTGCAATAATACTTGTTATTTTGGATGTAAGAAAATGATTTTTAATGTTTTTAAGCAAAGACTGGTTTAATAAATAATAATAACAGTAATTATTTGTTATACCTATTAACAACAAAATTTAAAATGATTTAATGTAAATATTTTTTTAAGTAGTAGCAAAATATAAACAACGAATTAGATGTCAAAATTATTTATATTAGATCCTATTTAAAAATAATATAGTCTCTAAATTTTTTGGCAACGTTGGTTTATTAAATAATAATAATTACAGAACTAATTTGTTATATTAACAACAAATTTTAAAATCATGAAATATAAACATTTATTAATTTTCTAAGCATGCAGTGTAATGGAACGAAAATATAAATAAAAAATTAGAAATCAAAATTATTTATATTAGGTGCTTTATATTACTATTTAAAAATTATATTTACTTTTACTGGCATTTAGTTTAAAAAATAAATGAAATATTTCTTCGCAAAAAACTACATGTAAGAGAATTAGCATAAACAAAATACAAACATCGTTAATTTTTTTTTTAAATTGACACGTGTAAAACTTTCATTTTAATTTTCTCACCCCATAGTTTGAGTTCGATAACCCCATTTACTTAACCACATTACTTAAATATGATTATTAAGTTCAACTAATTCATATTATTAAAATATCTAAAATACAAATATGTATTTTTAAAATTAATTCTAAGTTCATCTCATTCTAAGTTCAATCAAAATTTCCCATTAAAAAATAGACCATATACCATATAAAATTAAATAATTGAAAGATCGGACTACGGACAACCATACAAATTTTCGGAAAAATTTTGACCACCTGCACATGCACACAATAGCACAGTATTTATTCATACGGCGAAGTTATAAAAATTTGGAAGAACTAATAATGCCATTGACGCATACAAAAACCAAACGAATACGAATACTAAATTTCATTTATCAAAAGCATTCGATAGTCGTGGCGCAACGATAACCATTTGGTCGGACGGCGAGGTTGTCACATATGCTTTAGTATACAAATGAATGAATGATTTTATTCGAATAAAACCATTCGATAGTTGAAATCATTCATTCATTAACCATTTGATAGTTTAATTCATTCGATAGTTCCCATCGCTAATCTAAATATGTGAGGGAGGCTACACCACAATTGTAAATGGTTGAATAAGCTGAAAATGATGATAATGATGTCTATCAAGGTATGTATTAGTTTACATCTGACAAATTACTACTAAATCGTAAGAATCTCAGGCTCATCTAATGTATCAATGACTTCACCTTTCATATACCTTAGAGACATCATTCCCATATAAATTATCTGGTCCCGTAAACGTAAGCTTATGGTTAAATATTATCGAGATCGAGACTGCGTCATTACCGGTATTACGACAATAAGTCCTTACTTTTATCGTCTATTGTGCCTCCCCTCACTGCACTTCGGCCCCTCTTTTGCTTCTATTCTTTCTCCACTGCGTACCTTTTGAAATTGTACAGAAGATTTACTTTGATTTAGTGCAGTTTTCGGTAGCCTGTACCGTACAAGGCTGGGTAAACACAAATTTGAGTTTTTCTTTATTAACTACGTAAAAAACGTGTAAACGTCTTATTTCTTTTATTTTTTTTTGTACTAAATGTTTAGAAATGTTTTGATGCGGTTTTTTGTAAAAAAATTTCGCACTGGGGATTCAGGTGGTAGCTCTGCTGTAAAAAATGTCAAGTTGCCGCATTTATTTATTGGTTTCCTGACATTGTCATTCGTTTTGATACTTTAGTTTTGTATAGTCTATAAAATGAACAACTTTGAATTTTGACCGTTATTTTTTACCAGCATGGCAAATATAAAATCCCTCTGTCAATAAAGTTACTGATATTCTTTAAATTGAGTGACATAGAAAGGAAAATTATATGAAATAGAAAAGGAAAATTATAAAACAAGTCACAGTTCTGTCTCTTCTTGCAAAAATCAACACGAAATGGTATAATTGTCAAAAGTCAAATGTCATCAGCTTTTGACATTTCTAAATATCAGACCAATGCCGTCTCTAAAAGAACAGCCTCGCAGCGAGATTTATGACGTCACGCTAGTTAGATACCACGGATTAATAAATATGTTGTAGAATACATGGAAAACATAATTATTCCTCGTGTTTTTGTTTTGTATTTTAAAAATGATATAGCTTACATGAAATATACATAATATACAGTTAATAAATACAATATATTATATACCTATTTATAGTAATAAATACTTTGGCAAATAAACTATGAACCATACAAATGCAGCAAATGTTTTACAATATACAAATAATGAATAGGTACATAAGATAATGGGTAAAATGTAAAATAAATTTTAAATTGAAAATTAAATGAAAATTGATTTAATCTTAATCACGTGACTTAAAGTTTATTTGGTATACTAAGGGCTGGTAAAGGTTAGTCTTGGGTCGAGATTTCCGTATGTAAGAAGAGTACAATGCGTTTATAATGTACTGAACAAAGAGAGGACAGGAAACACGTTGCCAAACGTATGAAATAAACCGAGAAACTATACACATCGCTAAGAGACGTGGAAGGGGATATAGCAGATTTGTCGCAGTTGACCGGTCGACCCAATCAATACCTCTGTCAGTACTTAAAATTTTAGGGAAAGGTGTACGTCATGCGTTCAGCTTCACGATTTAATTACGTCTCGTGATACTTAATTTGTTTATTTATTAACGAGTCGTTGTAATTTTCCCTATAGCTTGAATTTTGTAAGTGCAAGCTAGAAACACTTGCATTTTTGGTAAAAATAAGTGGAACTGAGTGGGTGTTCGATAGTGGTCGCGCTATTAGAACTCTGAATTCAAAAATCGATATCTCGAAATCTATTAGAAATAATAGATTGTAATTTTTTCAAGAACTTTGTTAATATTTCTGCTGTATTTTCTTTGTAGACAGTATGTGAAAATCTTTATCAATAAAAAAATTACACGATTGCTGAAAATTGCTATGCTCTAAAAGTAAATGGATGGATTGTTTACAATTTTTGAATGGAAAACCAACCTTATCGAATTTTTCTTATGTAAACATATTGTAAAATATCCGATCTTGAAAATAAAAAAAAGTTTCGATATCTAAAGTGATTCTTGAGTTATGGCCTGTTATGTGTTAAAGAGTTTTTAAATCATCGCGATTACTGACGTTTTCTCGTTATAAAAAAATGACACCCTAACGATATCCTTATAATTCCATGTCAGACGCTCAGAAACATGTCTAATGATTTTATCTAGTTATCTCTTGAAAAAAAAAGTCTTTTAAAAATAATCGGTTTGCGATCGTGATTTTACTTTACTTGATAAGGAAAGGCGTATCGGCAACGGCGCTTTTTTTTTCTTTCTCTCACTCCGACTTAATTAGATCCCTATGCGATTTACTTCCATACATGTAAATGCCGACCCAAAAGTAACTGTTGCCAGCACGGTATGAATTGTAGGCATTTAATACACGTTTAACAGACGAATTCACTAGATACGTAGATAGTATACTAAGTTTACTACTACTGATACAACTTATTTTTTGAAATTTGAAACTTTTTGATCCCTTTATTTTAAAAAAAAAATCACAATCTCTACTTAGTCTCTTCTTTATAGTTTTCAAAGATCAGAATTTCCCCAATAATGGAATAATTAGGGCAACAAACAGTGGCATATCTACTAAATACGCCCTGGGTTCCTGGGTACTACTCCAATTTAATTTAGAATGCATACATTGGAAACTAATAAAAAAAGGATAAAAACAAAATTAATACTAATTTAAAAAGAAAAATCAAAATTATAAACAATGTCAGTCTAAAAAACATTTCATCTAATTTATTCATCATTGTCTACTATTTTTAGATAAAATATTTTATTATGATTTAATCATTCTTTGCGACGTTTGCGCACCAACCCTGGTCCTCTACTTCTTCTCTCGTTCCCCCTATCTCTGTCTTACGCTTTAAATTAAATTGGAATAGTATCCAGGACGTATTTAGTAGATATGCCATTATTTATTGCCCAATAATTTATATAAGTCGCATGCCTTCGGACTAGGCTGCTTTCTTTCATCCTCCCCGTTGGAGTTTCTTGAGAAAATTGCGAACTAGCATTGTTAGTGTAGCTAGTTTGTTACGCTTATAAATAATGATGGCTGGAGTAACTGAGAGAACGCTATCTGGGCTAGTATTTTAACTGATATTTTCGAAGATTGAGAGCCATACTTTGTTTTGAAAGGAAATTTTGGTTTTGCAAAAAAATGGAAATTTCATTGTCTTTAAGAAATTCGGATTCATCTCTTCAGAAAAGTCCATTGTCAAAATTTAAATTATTTTTATTATTATTATTATTATTATTTTTAATTTCCATTACCATTATTTTCTGATTTACAGTATGATATATTGGGATCTCGAAAACTATAGGAGATACGAATATGGTTAGAGTAGGGCAAAGTTATGCATTAATGTGTCTAATAATATGCCGTTTAGAAACATTTAAAATTCAATATACGAGAAAAACCGAAAATTGAAAATTTCGATTTATTTTTTTTTGTAAATAAACACAATGAGGATCAAAAAATAAAAATAAAAACAAAACAGAAAATTAATTAATTTTTTATTTTTTTAATTTTTTATTTTATTTTTTTTGTTTCTTATTTTTATTTTTTGTTTCACATTGTTTTTATTTTTTTAATTTTTTATTTTATTTTTTTTGTCTCTTATTTTTAATTTTTGTTTCACATTGTTTTTATTTTTTTATTGACAAATATTTGCCGGTCATTTTAACCTCGAATTGTACGTTAAATTTCAACCTGGACAGTGCTGTTTCTTCTAATATTTTTAGTGTCTTGTCCTGGCCGGTTGCGATTTTTTGTTAAATAGAACTAGGGTGGCTCATTAGTATATTTGGAAAAATATTTTTACGAATAATTTGAAACCACACGGAGGGTGCCATTTAAAAATCAAAAGTTGAATTTCCGGTGAAACAGGAAGTGACCGAAAACAATTGAATACGTCAATCAATCCTAATTTATGTCATATATAACACATCAAATATCGTTTTCTATCTGAAAAAATAGCCACTTTTGGGACACACCCGGTATATAAAAACTATTTTTTACACGTAAAAATATAGTTTTTAACTAGCTAAAAACTAATAATTTTTTACACAAAAATATCTAGATTTTACAGCCAAAAACTATTTGCTACACTTAAAAAAGATTATTTTTACACGTAAAAGCTACTTATACTCCCCCAACCCTTGCTGAGTTATCTATTTCGATTTTTTACTTGATTTTTTTATTTGTGCGAAAATTATCCTGAAACCTTTTTATTACCTACCCCATATTTAAATAAATAACCGCGAAAATCTCCAGCTAGACAACACCCATTATCCTAACTGCTATCCAAACACCATCTTTACGATTCCGACTAAAAAATAAATAACCAGTGGGCGTTTCTGGCCCTTTTTTCCTACTGTTTTTCCTTTACGTATGCGTGAAATCCCATTTGCCTTTATTTATTAGAGGCAGTTTAACTGAAGAGCGATGGGGGTGAAATCTCTTTCACTCTATTTTTGATAAAACAAAGATGGGCTGTAGAGTATAATGGGGCAGACCCTTTAGGGTCAAGTCTGTGAATAATATATTCGTAGGATGGACTGGTAGGTAATATCTTTTAGGAGAATAATAGATTATTTTAATAAGGAAAGTTTGTGTTGTTTATTGGCTGAAGAGTCCATAAAAAATCATCTATCACTATTTTTTTGGTTATGTTTGAAAGAAAATTTAGTCGATTTTGTATAAAAAGAAATTTGTTTTTTTTTTAATTTTGAATATATCTGGAAATCTTCTAGAAAAAATCAATTTTTTTCGAAAAAAAAAACAACATTCACACTGTTGACACAACTGTAGCTGTGAGGGATTTCCCGTTGAGCAGACTATACCGTGTGCGTCTCAAAAGTGGCTCACCTCTATAACTTTTTTATTTTTTCAGAAAAAAAATCGAGATTTGGTATGTTAGTATATGACATAAATTAGGATTGATTGACGTATACTCAGTTGTTTATGGTTACTTCCTGATTCACCGGAAATGACTACAACTTTTGATTTTTAAATGGCACCCTCGGTATTTTTTACTTTATTCGATAGAAAAGATAGAAGAGATATGTCAACTTTTGACATTTTCGACTATGGTTTATTTGAAATTGCAACACGCGATTCATAACGACAATTTGATTTGAAATACCAAGTGTGTGGTACCAAATTATTCATAAAAAAATGCTTATTACAAATATGCTAATGAACCACCCTTGTTCCATTTGGAAAAATTGAGATATGATTAAAAATACGATTTGGGCATCTTTTAACCGGCCAGGATAAGATACTAAAAACATTAGAGGATCAAATCTATTTTTCCAAGGCTTCTTGATTAAAAATTAGTATTTTTTAACACAACCATGGCAGTCTAGATTTAAATTTAAAATACAATTTTGTTTTAAGCAAAAATGTCAAAAGTTGACATATGATATGTCATTCTATCCAGAGTGTAATTTTCTATCAAATAAAATAAAAAAATATCCAGGGTGCCATTTAAAAATCAAAAGTTATAGTCATTTCCGGAACAGGAAACAGGAAGTGGTCGAAAAGATTTGAACACGTCAATCAATCTAAGTTTATATCATATACTAACATACCAAATTTCTTTTTTTTATCTAAAAAAATAAAAAATTATAGAGGTGAGCCACTTTTGAGATGCACCCGGTATACCATCGCCGACCGGGGCATAAGAAATCCAATGTAAATTTTAAAAATGATGAATAAGTTCTTCCCATTTGATTTTAGAGGAAAATTTATTTGAAACTTTTTAAATAATTCCTTAAAATAAAGCAAATTGTTCAATTTGAATGGTGGATATGAAACCACATATATTATCTGACAAACGAATCTAAAACAGCGGAAGGAATTCGAGCAAAAAAAGTCGATGTTGTCACGTTTAATTATACAAAGGTAAAGTTGCTCGATATTACCCAAGAACACGGCAAACTAATAGGATTGCTCATCCTCATAAGACGTACGTTCGCCTCTTCCCTCAGCTGGCAGTTGTGACGTCATTGTAGTCCTTGTCATGATAGTGTGTATTATTAGTTGCCTATGGCTGAGAAATTTTGAGTTAATTATTTTGTCAATTTTACAGTTTTTGGAGCTGTAGAGTGTATAAATAAATTCATTTTGTGTTGTGGATTGTGACAAAGTGCTTAATAAGTACCTACGATATTGTTTATTAATTATTTTAAAGCAAAATATGCAAGTACTCTAAAAAGAATGCTTGCAAAAGGTGATGCTGGGAACTGCTGTTCTTAAAAATGCATTATCCGAGTATTTAATACGATTTATACACAGTTAATTTTCTATACTGCATACATATAAGGTGTTTAGATAAATAAACTAAATAATGAACGTTTTGCATCCGGCAACCAATAATGCACGTGTGTGTATTATTGGTTGCCGGATAAGGACTAATAACCATGACAAGGACTACAATGACGTCACAAAGCGAGTAGTTTTCGCATGCACCTGGCGGACACTTTTGGCTGAATGAGCAGTCCTATTAGGTTAACTGTTCTTGGATATTACCTATAAATTGAATATATTTTAGTTCATTTCAGCATACATAATTATATATATGCTAATATGTTGACGTAGTTCTTATTGTAATAATGTATATTTATCTAATTAACAGTTTTCGTTCATTCTGCCTATTATTAAAGGTAAAGTATTTCCATAAGATAAAGTCCGCTTAGGGTAAGCTGGCAACGCTGACAAAATTCATCATGGCATTCCGGATTCAACTAGTCTGATTGGTCGAGATTCTCGCACGTCTTGCCGCCGTTACCCCCAACTTTATGCCCCTCTCTAGGAATAGTAGAAACAGTCACTATTATTGAAAAATCCAGTGGCGGTGTTATTGTATTGTGTTTTATATCTTTAACTTGATTTGTGGTTATTGTAATTAGTACACGCGTTTTAACATATATTACTATATTTGGTAAATGACTAAACAAAATGTAGGTACATTTAAATTAAAATAATATTATAAACTTTACTGGAAAATATTATAAAAATTCCTGATATATTTTTATGAAACACCGCACGCTCGTGGATATTTTATGAATGAAATCGGTCATGATTTTAGAAAATTACAATCCCTTTGCCGTTGCCCCGTTGTTTCAGATCCGTTTGTCAGACTGTACCGTGCTGGCAACTGTTACTTTTGGGTCGGCATTTACATGTGTGGAAGTAAATCGCATAAGGATCTTATTAAGTCGGAGTGAGAGAAATGCGAGCGACCGACGCGACGCGCGACTGTGTGCTGTTGCGGCGTTGCCGGTACGCCTTTCCCTATCAAGTAAAGTAAAATCACGATCGCAAACCGCTTATTTTTAAAAGACTTTTTTTCAAGAGATACTAGATAAAATCATTAGACATGTTTCTGAGCATCTGAAATGGAATTATAAGGATATCGTTAGGGTGTCATTTTTTTTATAACGAGAAAACGTCAGTAATCGCGATAATCTAAAAACTCAACTTTTTAACACATAACAGGCCATATCTCAAGAACCACTTTAGATATTGAAACTTTTTTTTTATTTTCAAAATCGGATATTTTACAATATGTTTACATAAGAAAAATTCGATAAGGTTGTTTTTTCCATTCAAAAATTGTAAACAATCCATCTATTTACTTTTAGAGCATAGCAATTTCAGCAACCGTGTAATTTTTTTATTGATAAAGATTTTCACATTCCTTCTACAAAGAAAATACAGCAGAAATATTAACAAAGTTCTTGAAAAAACTACAATCTATTATTTCTGATAGATTTCGAGATATCGATTTTTGAATTCAGAGTTCTAATAGCGCGACCACTATCGAACACCCACTCAATTCCACTTATTTTTACCAAAAATGCAAGTGTTTCTAGCTTGCACTTAAAAAAATTCAAGCTATAGGGAAAATTACAACGACTCGTTAATAAATAAACAAATTAAGTATCACGAGACGTAATTAAATTGTGAAGCTGAACGCATGACGTACACCTTTCCCTAGAACTTTAAGTACTGACAGAGGTATTGATTGGTTCGACCGGTCAACTGCGACAAATCTGCTATATCCCCTTCCACGTCTCTTAGCGATGTGCACAGTTTCTCGGTTTATTTCATACGTTTGGCAACGTGTTTCCTGTCCTCTCTTTGTTCAGTACATTATAAACGCATTGTACTCTTCTTACATACGGAAATCTCGACCCAAGACTAACCTTTGCCAGCCCTTAGTATGTATAGTCTGATCTAAAAAAAAAGAAACATATTTGTAAAAGTTTTCAGGTTTGGTTAGTTTTTGTTACATACTTTTTTAAATAAACCTACTTTTCAAGAGACGACTAAAAATCGCAAAAAAGCGCAAAAAGCATCCTTGCAGCAGGTTGCGTATCCAATATCGACTGGATATCGACTGTGGATATCCAAAAGCGTGAAAAAGCAAAAAAAAAATATGGAAAGGAAACGTTGGAAACGTGTCGAGAAGGGATTTCGAACAGATGTTTCCCTGGGTGTATATGCCCCGGATGGTTATTAAAAAAAGAGCGTTAGATTTGAAATAAAAGTCGAATTGATCGAGAAAAAGAACTGAGAGTCCTTCGACTTGCCTTTTTTTCAAAACGAAGTAAAATCGACTTTGCTTCTTTGTAATTTGATGAAAAATTGCATAATGCTGCCATTTTATTTCTTTACTTTGATCTTAGTTAATGCTAAATTTATACAGTGTATCTCAAAAACATGTCCCATCTTCCGTGGGGGAGAGAGATTCTTTATTTAAAATATGTCTTCATTTTTGATTTATTATTTTATTTTATTTTCTTCCAAGCGCCTTAAGCGATTCGAATGAAATTTTGAGGGTAAAAGTTACTATAAATGCTATACAGGGTGTCCCAGAAGTAAGTGCAAGTATTTTAAGGGGTGGTAGATCCCGATAAAAGAAACATATTTTCTCCCTATCGTTTTTCAAATAAGTCCAAAATAACGGAGTTATTTTACTTTGAAAATTGGCAAAAAAAATTTTTGCTAAAATTTTGAGAACCACTGGATCTTTTCTGGATTTTCTTTCTTGTAAATTTAATCTAATACCTATGTTGCCGTATTATCAAGAAATTATGTTTTTTAACTAAGAACTAAAAAAAAAATACAAAAAATTTCGAATTTTCGCGAAAAAAACCCATAGGCGTGTTTCTGGGGTTGAACTACACTACCAGTTAAAATACTTGCACTTATTTCTGGGACACCCTGTATATTTTAATGCTAAAAAAGTGTCGACAGACTCAACGGTGACGTGCATATAGGCTATCACTGAAATATTTTTCTCAAAAAAACCTTCTGTGAGCCACTGACTACTTTCTCTTGTTAGAACATTTGACATTTTGTCGATTTCAGTCTCCTTGATGAGATAAACACAATTTTATTAATTGGTCTTAATCCAATAAGTCTAATAGCAACCTTTAAAAAAATTTTAATGTCATTAACTGAGCAAATTGTTAAATACGTACTTATTGATTCCTCATAAAAAATATGAAAAAATGTTCCTATAAACATGGGTGCGGAAATGCATAGTTTTAAAATTACAGGATGTTAAAACTTTAAAAATAAGTATTTTGTAGTTATCATAAAATATATCATTATTTTTATTGAATTTTCTGTAGGCAGCACCAAAGAATATCTTAATACCCGCAGCACTGAATATTACTGTTATAAAGTTTAATAAAACTTAATAATAAAATTTAATAATAAAGTAAATTAAATAAATAATTTATTAACTTTATTCTAAATAAACTGACACCGAAGTGACTCAAAGCGACAAGTTATAAGAAATAGACAAAAAAAGACGGAGCGTAGGGTCACGAAGGGTAGAGATATGGCCTAACACGTGTAACAGATGTTCGAATTTGTTAAAATCGTTAGTGCTAAGCAGCGATCGTTTGAGATCTTAGAGAAATAAGTAAACGTAGAGGCGCTATTTGAGAGTTTACGACATTTTTGGCAATACTCTTTGTAGTTGGGCCCATTGTTGTCTATTGTTGGCTTTGCGGGTCCAAGTTATCCATGCTAATTTCCTAATATCATCGTTCCATCCTAAGTTTGGTCTTCTTCTAGGTCTTTTAATTCCTCCTAGGTAGCATGCTGTAATTTTTGTGGTCCATCTGTTGTCCGTTGTCCGTCTTACTTGCCAGGTGCCCATTGCCACTTGAGGGATTTGATTCTGCGGATGACATATATTACCTGGGTCTTTTGTTCTAACCACTCTATTCTTTTACGGTTTTTTGGTTATTCCCAGCTTCAGGACTATTGTCAACTATGTCATCAGCAATACTTAGATGGTTAAGATATTACAATTTTCCAAATGTTATCCATTCTGATAACTAGGGTCACCCTCTCCGTAACATTGAACTAAATAAATTGTGTGATTTTTAAACAAAAATGTATTTAAAATTATTTTACAACCTATAATGTTAAAAAAATCTCTAGGTTTAATTATTTCTCTGGATAAGAGACCCTTTTCAAGTGTCTCGTCCTCACGTATTTTGATAAGATTATTTTTAAAGATGGGGACCACCAAAATACCACCGAGCCAACATACGTCAGCGTTCGTAAGGAAGAGGTCTGGAAGATATCCGGTTTAACAAATTAAATTGTTAACTTTTGTCTGGTTTATTTCATAATTTTTATATCATATCACAACCAAAATCGAGATTTAATTGAAAAATCTTTTCACTAACAAAATAAAAATAATTGGAAATATGATTTATAATAATTTTTTAATCGCTCAATTCCATGACAGCTACGACCATTGCAGTACCTATTATGTGACATTCGAACAATTCAATTTTTGAAATAGATGGCCACATGTCTTACATAGCCTAAACGTCAACTGAATTTGACGTTTAGGCTATACACATTTTCTTGACAGGCAGTTTTATTCTTCCAAAAATTTGAAATATATTTTTTTAAACGGTTAATGTTAGGTATAGAGTGTTTGATATCAAAATTCATAAAATTTACAGGTAATTCAAGTGTGAAGGAAAAAATGGAGGTCCCATTTAAAATAAGAAAGTCGATGTCAACTTGCGGCATTTTCGGACGTGCCGCCATATTGAAAATATTTTTAATCGATAAATCTCGTTGTGAAACAATGACCTACAAAGAATCTCCGATCTAGATATTTTAGTTCTCTAGAAACTTCTAATGCACGCTCAGCCTTGACACCCTGTATAACGTTGTTTTTGTGTATTGATTTCAAGTCGGCTGGCCCAAGGAGAAACACAGTATATGCATTTTTTTTGTAAATACCATTTTTAACATATATGTGTATACCTGGTCATTACCTATCTTTTACAATCGTAAAAATCTAGATTTACAGAAAAATAACGACGATATAGTCTAAAAAAAACAGTATCTTAAATGTGATAGATCGTGTAACAAAGCAACTGTTACTCTTAATTTCTCACAAAAACATTTTTATCATATCTACTGTGTTTTTCTTTGGGACAACCGAACTCTATGACGAATCATTTTTGGAATAAACAGGATAAATAAAAAATGTTCACGGTTACATGTGCTCTTGAGCATGATACCATAGTAGAAGGAAAAGAGTAGTTGCACTCTCCCAAATACTTTCTGCCAGTTTTTACAATCTGTCGAATATCGGCAGATTGCAGAGCGTTTCAGTTGAGTTCCGTCTGTCGACCTGCGAGGTTCGAGCGTTGCGTCCCAGCACAGAGACGGATTGACAAAAAATGAGTGCCTGACTATGTGCTGCTATTGGTTGTAGTAATAGTTCAAAACATTTTGCTTTGAGTTTTTTTTTAGAGTCATTTGTGGCCATGTTTGTGTTCAGGTTAATTTTCTCATGACTGATTACTACTTAATAATTTGATATTATTTTCATTTAATTCATCAGAAGGTTTTCAGATACAGAAGAATTGTTACTTACACGAAATGTGATAATATTCTGTTTTCAAGCAAATTTTTACTGGATGATCAATTTTTTTTATTTTATTTTATTGTGAACTCATATTTCTCTAAATACATCTCTGTGAAACTATGGCGAGTGCCACGACTATACTTTGCCTAGTTATAGACCACAACTATACAGCTATGTAAGTGGTCACGGGACCCGAGAGCAAGGTCATATAAAGTGGCAGAAAAAAACAAAGGATTTGACAAGGAGTAAAGCTATTAGTTTCCTTATACTATAATGATACGCCACTGTTCAAATATCGATTTTTTGAAAACGACAATACAGAATTGTTATTTTTGTAAATACAATCGTTCTATTTGATCTATTACCCTTTCCATATACGTTTTATAACAATTAAACCACAACAACAGCAAGCGTTAGCTCAGAATTAGAACAACAAGGCCCTTCTATAGGTACACAAAACCGGTAATTTGAACGCTCACTTCATTATATAGAGAATTTATTTGTTTAAAGCCTAATAACGGACCTACAGCGCTAATTAATGGCGGCCAGATTTAAATCGCATAAAATAAGCGAAATAATTAAATAATTAAAATGGCGGAGAATTTGGGGTAGTACAAAGCCAGATTATTGCAGAGATTATATTTTGAAAATTAAACATAGCGAGAATTTGAATTATTTTTAACGCATTGTGTTGCAAAATTATTATTACCAAGATTAAAGAGTTTATGGTATATTTCTGTGTAATTATAAAATAAAAAAACAATAACAAACATAATATATTTTTGAAATAATATTTATTATAAACATATTTGATATCAATGATATATAAATTCCCCATTGAACACCGGAATAATATACTGGGTGTTCCATTTAAAATAAAAGAGTAACTTGTTTTTAAAAGTGAATAATGTTCCATATTAATTTCGTCTCACCCTGTATAGCTATTCGAGTCAAAT
Organism: Sitophilus oryzae; assembly: GCF_002938485.1. NCBI lineage: Eukaryota > Metazoa > Arthropoda > Insecta > Coleoptera > Curculionidae > Sitophilus > Sitophilus oryzae. The sequence continues at coordinate 744,856 of NW_022145777.1, read as the reverse complement.
TTCAATTTGGTTTAACATACAATGGTTAGTGTAATTAAATATCAGTCTATACAAGGCCAACCAAATCTTAGGTTGCTGTTATCGAAATTTAAAATTTACTCTTCATTTTCACAAAATGTGAAATATGTCAAAATCCTTTATTTTTTTCCTAGAATCCGAAAATCAATTAATATATAGGGTGTTCCATTAGGAAAAACACAACTTTGATGTGTAACTTTTTTCAGGGACATCCTGTATAATTCTATATATTTTTATAAAATGCTTTCAGTTAACCTACAGATGCTGGCAAAATTTCATTCCGATATAAACTCCCGTTCTCCTTGGAGCTTCCGCGGCGTATGGGAGGCGCCACCCTGTACAGGGTGGGTCAAATTCGACGCTTTTAAATGGAAACACCCTTTTTAATAGGAGATAGACTAAACTAGAGAACTAATATCGGTGTCTGGAGCTCAATTTTTGTCAAAAACATGATGGTGAAAACCGCATGTCGATATCTGTTACTGTTTCGGAGTTACGGGGTGTTTTTCAAAAATATGCATTTTTAACAAATCGCTGTAACTTTTTTGCTATGGAAAATTTTGTATTTTTATGAAAATATTTCCAAAGCACCTTTTTACGTAGAATTTAATGGTTTAAGTATAATTTTTTTAAAATTAATAATTTAAGAATTATCAACAGAAAATTTGATTTTTTATATGGGACACCCTGTATATTTGTAATTTATTGAAAAGAATTTAAAATTACCTTTCCAAAAATATAACACACTTGATATTTTCCTCGATTCCTCTTCGAGATATAGAGTATATAAAAATTCGCCACCTTTAAATAAGTAGGCTTTGAACGGCACTGGCTGTAATGCAAAAAAATTCTAGCTGTGAGCATCAATTAAAACGAAAATAATATTTACTGTGAGAGATGCAGAATTTTATAACAATTTAAAATATATTTAACCAACGTCAACACATTTAAACTATATCTAATAACATTAAAAATAAATAGCAAACCAAGACATGAAATTTTGCTACATGTGTTCGACATATCGACCGTCTTCTGTTATGGACAGACGGGGCAGTTTTTAAACTTTTCTCGCGGAATTCATTAACTCAGTAGGGGTGAAAGATACCCTCTCATAACTGCTAAGTATTTCTAATTCTTGTCTAGATTATACGGAAGAATAAGGAACCTTTATTCTTCCGCAAATATATCCATAGGATTAGATCCATGGACACTAAGTCAGGCGGCCTCGACGGCCAACGGCTGAAATCTTGGTTAGCTATTCAATTATTCTTGAAATTGGCTGCAAAAATTCAGCGTTCAGAGGCGGTGCGTCGTCTTGCTGGAAAAATATGTTTTCGAGTTCCATTAAAGGCATATCATCAATAAGGGGTCCAAAGCCTACTAGTTAAAAGTGGCGAACTTTTAAAAATTCTGTATTTTGAAAGGGGATTATAACAAAATATCAAGTGTGCTATATTTTTGGAAAGGTAATTTTAAATTCTTTTCAGTTAATTAAAAATATAGAGGGTGTCCCAAATAAAAAATCAATTTTCGGTTGATAACTCTTAAATTATTAATTTTAAAAGAATTATACTTAAACCATTAAATTCTACGTAAAAAGGTGCTTTGGAAATGTTTTCATAGAAATACAAAATTTTCCATAGCAAAAAAGTTACAGCGATTTGTTAAAAATGCACATTTTTGAAAAACACCCCGTAACTCCGAAACGGTAACAGATATTGATGTGCTGTTTTTACCATCATGTTTTTGAAGAAAATTGAGCTCCAGACACCGATATTAGTTTTCGTCTATCTCCTATAGAAAAGGGTGTTTCCATTTAAAAGCGTCGAATTTGACCCACCCTGTACATCTTGAACATAATTAAAATTCTATTTATAGAAGATTATGAAAAGTGTCACTTTAACTGTCAAAATTAGAAAAAAAAACAATGTTTCATCATTATTTCATTAAAGAATAATCTAAGATTCAATAACCATCATCGGCTAGAGTCCTGGATAACCCCTTCCGGGCGTATTATTGTTACCGTAGTCCAATAATTCTATCGTTACCCAATTATTATTCAATTCCACGGACTCGTTCTAAACAAATTACAGTTCGGATGTAATAAGCCGACCCGAAACTGTCTCCAGGACCGGCTCTAATTAACCCCGGGGCCTTCAGTTGGCCCCAACTGTCTTTGATTGGCTACGAAATATGGACCAGAGAGACTGAGCCAAGTTGGATTCTTGTGAAGTTCCTTCGGTAGGGTTAATTGAGTTTGGGAAGATGTGGGGTGGGGAATATTAATAGGTATAAAGAAATCATGAATTTTCTATAAATTCTGTTGGAGAATTTTATAAAAGACAAGAAGAATTAATATGGATTCTATCAAAAACATAAAATGTAAAAAAAATGCCAAAAGTCTCGCAACACAGTTTTTCAACGACAAAAATGTGTGAGCAGGTCTCGTTTAAAGCTAAATTAGTTATTTTAGTTAGTGTTTATGGAAGCATCTATTCAACAAATTTGTTACTAATTGTTATCTATAAGCGATACCAATTAAACTTTTAGTTACATAACAACCATGGACATATTCAGTCTTGTATAAAAAATAACTATTACTGTAAACATAAAGTTAATCTATCACAGATTTATTAAGTTCACTCTCAATTCATATTAAAACGCCTCATAAAAACTCGCGTTTTGCTGCATTTTTTCCTCGGCACGTCTATACGTGGACGATGCCATGCATAATTCAGGTCCCTGCAGGATGCTGGTGCAGATGGAAATTGAGATGCGACGCATTTGAGGACACGGTGGCGAAAGTGCTTGCTTTTATACCGCTCGCTCGCTCGTAAGAGAGCATATAATGGAATATTTATTTTTGAACTTGAAATTTAACGCGGGACGGTCTAGTGTGTTCCTTATACGATATCGTAAAGGAAACGGTTTAAAACCAAATAGTTCGGAACGAATTCGTCAATTTGTATTCAAAATGTGGATATCTTTGTCTAAATGCGTTCTTGTTATGTCTAATGGGTGTATGATAAACACTTATTTCTATGGAAAAAAATATAATAAACTATTATTTCTGTGGAAATTATTTATATATATTTATATACTAGCGTGTACCCGCGACTTCATTCGCGTCGAATTAACCATTTGTAATGGTGATGATAAAGCAAAGCAAGAATTTCCATTAACATACAAATTGGATAAAATTTTCTCACGTTTATGTCAGCAGGAGAAAAAACAATATGGCGATATTATTATATAACTTTGGGTAATATTTCAGGGGTAGTTTCATCTCGTTCGAATTTTACTTACAAGCAGTTTAAGCAGAATCGTGGTTAATAAATTACCCGACTTCTTGGAACACCCTGTATGATTTTTTAAAAAATTTCAAAATATGTAAAAAAACAAAATAAATTATGCGTGTCCAAGCGTTTTCCCGCAAAACTAACCGTTTTTTAAATAACAAATATTGTAATATTTGAGGGGCGTTTTCACCCTCTTGGAATTTGAGATTCGAGAAACCCCTCCTTAGCGAACCTCTACACCCCACAGTCAATCCGTTTGCAAAAAATCAGCTTTAAACGTCAAGCAGTTTAAGCTGAATCGTGATTACTCAATGGTCATATTTTATGAAAACCCTGTATTAATTTTTAAACAATCTTAAAATATGCAAAAGAACAAAATAAAATATACGTGTTTAAGAGTTTTTTTGAAAAACTGACGATTTTGAACATAGCGATGCTCTTAGAAAAATATCTTCTATTTAGTTCTGAAGAAATGGGTGACTTCTTGTTCATCTTCTTTTTTGTAAACTTGTATATAGATTGCTCAAGAATGGCATTTGGAATAGTAAGGTTGAAACAATGGATAGTCTTTTCCAGGGGCGCATATACGGGAGGGGTAATGGGGGTAATTACCCCTCCCAGAAAGAAATTAATTTATTTTAATTATTACTTCCGAAAATCGACAACTATGAAACTATGAACCCTTCCCAGACACAAACGATACATTATGAGACAGGAAATTGTAGAGGGAAACAAGCCCTATAACATAGGATACAACATTTTAATGAACAGTGCTTTCCATAAAATCATTAAAATGAAGAATATACGAAATAATATACATGTACTGATTTCTTTCGAAAATCGACAACTATGAAACTATGATCCCTTCCCCGACACAAACGGTACATTGTGAAACAAGAAATTGTAGAGAGAAACAAGCCCTATAACGTAGGATACAACATTTTAATGAACAGTGCTTTCCATAAAATAAATAAAATGAAAAATATACGAAATGATATACATGTACTGATTTTTTTCGAAAATCGACAACGATGAAACTATGATCTCTTCCCGGACACAAACGGTACATTGTGAGACAGGAAATTGTAGAGAGAAACGAGCCCTATAACATAGGATACAACATTTTAATGAACAGTGGTCTCCATAAAATCAATAAAATGAAAAATATACGAAATAATATACATGTACTGATTTCTTTCGAAAATCGACATCTATGAAACTATGATCCCTTCCCCGACACAAACGGTACATTGTGAAACAGGAAATTGTAGAGAGAAACAGGCCCTATAACGTAGGATACAACATTTTAATGAACAGTTCTTTCCATAAAATCAATAAAATGAAAAATATACGAAATTATATACATGTACTGATTTTTTTCGAAAATCGACAACGATGAAACTATGATCCCTTCCCCGACACAAACGGTACATTGTGAAACAAGAAATTGTAGAGAGAAACAAGCCCTATAACGTAGGATACAACATTTTAATGAACAGTGCTTTCCATAAAATAAATAAAATGAAAAATATACGAAATAATATACATGTACTGATTTCTTTCGAAAATCGACAACGATGAAACTATGATCTCTTCCCGGACACAAACGGTACATTGTGAGACAGGAAATTGTAGAGAGAAACGAGCCCTATAACGTAGGATACAACATTTTAATGAACAGTGGTCTCCATAAAATCAATAAAATGAAAAACATACGAAATAATATACATGTACTGATTTCTTTCGAAAATCGACATCTATGAAACTATGATCCCTTCCCCGACACAAACGGTACATTGTGAAACAGGAAATTGTAGAGAGAAACAGGCCCTATAACGTAGGATACAACATTTTAATGAACAGTTCTTTCCATAAAATCAATAAAATGAAAAATATACGAAATTATATACATGTACTGATTTCTTTCGAAAATCGACAACGATGAAACTATGATCTCTTCCCGGACACATACGGTACATTGTGAGACAGGAAATTGTAAAGAGAAACGAGCCCTATAACATAGGATACATCATTTTAATGAACAGTGGTTTCCATAAAATCAATAAAATGAAAAATATACGAAATAATATACATGCACTGATTTCTTTCGAAAATCGACAACAATGAAACTATGTTCCCTTCCCCGACACAAACGGTACATTGTGAAACAGAAAATTGTAGAGAGAAATGAGCCCGATAACATAGGATACAACATTTTAATGAACAGTGCTTTCCATAAAATCAATAAAATGAAAAATATATGAAATAAAACCCTTGAAACTATGAACCCTTCCCGGACACAAACGGTACATTGTGAAACAGGAAATTGTAGAGAGAAACAAGCCCTAAACAATTACCCCTCCCGGAAAGAAATTAATTAATAAGATAAAATTTGGTATAAAATAAAATTGTTACAAAAAAGTTAATAATACAAATTAAAATAGAATATCCAAACCAATCCAAGTAGATTTTTTCCACAGTTACAATACCTTCCAGCAAAAATTTAATTCAAATTTAGTACTTTTTTGAATATCCACACTACCCCCCCAGACTCAATCTCTAGATGCGCCACTGGTCTTTTCACACCAGACTACCTTGGTCTTGGTCTTGCAGTGCAATAAGTAGTCTTGGTCTTGGTTTTCCAGCAAGACTCTTGTAAGTCTGGCATTTATTAAGAGATTTTTACTAGAGGCACCATCTGCATGAAAATCTTTAAATAAATGGTATTTTGAGTAATTTAATGAAGACTAATACTAGTCATTACCGCTCATTTCTATTTGCAAGTTAGCGTTGAATGCTACTTTGATGTGGATACCAGGTTTATAAACATTTATATGAATTTGAAAATGTTTGAAAACCTGTTTGCCAATATTTCCTTGGTGTCTTTTCATCATCGCATAGCCGTCAGTGTCCATTGCTGGACATAGGCCTCTATTATCAGTTCATTCGTTCCTCCCTGTCTCGAGGTTCTGGACCGTCGTTATCCAATTCCCCGCGATTCTTCTTCTATTATCGCTCCAGGTGGTTTGGTTTAATGTTCACCATATGACCTGCCCATCTCCATTTCATTCTGGTTATATGTTCATCTATGTCTTTGACTCTAGTTCTTTGTCTGATGGTATTATTATGTATTCTGTCTTTTTTGATGATTTCAAGCATATCTCTCTCTAGATTCTCTACCGACTATGCCTCTCTTTGGCCTATTCTTAGATTCTCTGATGACTTTTTTGTTAATATCAGCGTTTTCGCTCCATATGTTATCACCATCTTCCAGATCTTTGGTGTGTATGCGTCTTAAAACAAATATCGTCCTAATTTCGACCTCCAATTCCTATTTCAATATTTTAATAGTACAAACAATTCGAAATAAAGTCTCTTCTACCCACTTTACACCCACTTATCACACAATATAACCCAAAAATGAACACAAACATATTAATAACCGAACTAATCCCCGACAGGTTAACTCCGGACCCTTCCCCCAATTGGTCCGTCAAAGGCGGCCTGCTCCCGTCGACCTATCCTACGGGATACCGCGTTGTCGTTCGCCCCCTCCCTGTCCCCCCTGCATCCCTATGCCCTCCTGCCGCCGGAGGAAAGGAGTCCAGACGCGCACCAGTCTTCGGCCGCACGTTGTTCCAGCAGGAACCTGCGAGTGCCTGTCGGGATAAACGGGATAACGCTTCGTGCTAACGACGTGAAAGAAGACCGAACGAAGAATACGCGAGTAATTTCGTGTGATTGGGATTTTTTCGGTTGTTTTGGATTTTTTTTTGGTTTGATTGGTGGTGATGGTGAAGATTTTTGCGTTGTAGAATTGTAAGTAGTGTTATTTTTAATAATGTACATAATACGAATTGGGGATATTTCAAATTGCAATGTTTCTTATTGTATACTTTTTTATTTGGATGTAAATTTCTCGAGAATTTGTGCGAATTTTTTGCCATTCCGGTTTTTTCAAATCAAAAGTCATTGGGTGACATTTCAGTGGGCTTACATACATAATTGGCAAAACTATCCCAATGTTGATAAAAAAGAGATATACAGGGTGCTACAAATTCGAGGTACGAGCCTCGGTATCTCAGAAACCGTAATAGATACGAAAATGGATAAAATGGGGCAAAGTTGCTTCTTGGGATGTTCACCAAGATGCCATCAAAAAAGTTTCAAAAATTTCAAGGATTGCTGAGTTTTTTGGGAAAAACGGATTTTTTTTTAAATCAATTTTATTTTTTCCTGTCGTTACTTTTTAGAAAATCAAAAAATTAATTGTATATTCTCATAGCTAATTTATTAGGGTTATCTGATGGTATTTTTAGATTTTCAAAGTAGCTGATAATTTGTGACACACAGAGTACAATTAGATGCCACACTTGATACTTTTTTTTGTTTTGGGTACTTTAACAGTAACAAAACTATTTAACTGTTATTTAAAATAATTTGAAGTCTGATTCTGGTTTTTTAATTTATTTAATCTGATTATATTCAGCACAACAACACTGATCAGCGCTAATTAACATTGAATAAGGAAAATCACGCCAATTGAAATATTCAAATAATTAATATCCTGGTCAGCAATTTAAAGATATCTATTATTTCTAACTTTTTTTATTGTGAATTTGAAATCTCAGTGTAGATCTAATAATATGCGTAATATTCATCGTAGTTATTAAAAATAAATCAACTTCTACAAACTAGTTTCTAATGCTCTACATGTTCGAAAGGGTTACCACCTAATGGACACATTTGTTTTTCGTTCAATTTCTTCTTTGAACAGATCTTCTTCTTATACTTCCAATTGCATTTTGTACTCTTTAGTTGTTCTGTATTACTCGTTAATTGTTTTTGTACTCTTAATGTTGAAATGTTTTGATTTCAAAACTAGAGCCGGATTTGAAATTATATTAAATAACAATTAAATAGTTTTGTTATTATTAAGGTACCCAAAACAAAAAAAAAGTATCAAGTGTGGCATATCATTGTACTCAGGAGATCGAGTTCTGTCAAAACCTGAAATAAAAAATGAAGGTCCGTATTTAAAAAAATTAAGTTGACCTCTGTATCTCACAAATTATGAGTTAATTTGAAAATCTAAAAATACCATCAGATAGCTCTAATAAAGTGGCTATGAGAATGTGTAATTAGTTTTTTAATTTTCTAAAAAATAACGACAGGAAAAAATAAAACTGATTTTTAAAAAAAATCGTTTTTTCCAAAAAACTCATCAATCCTTGAAATTTGAAAAAAAAAATTGATGGCATCTTGGTGAACATTCTAAAGCGCAACTTTGTCCCAATTTAATCATGTTCGTATCTATTACGGTTTCCGAGATACCAATGCTCGTACCTCGAATTTGTAGCACCCTGTATATTACTTACAAAAAATGTATACCTCTGTGGCGGATTCATCTCTTCAAAAAAGTCTTATGGGTGCACTGTAAGAAAATCTAGAAAATAATATACAGTATGTCCCCGGATTGTCTTTACAAGAGGAAAATCTTTTTTATTATTAACATTTTGAGAAAAATGCAGTCTTTATAAACTAATTTTTGATCTTCTCTGTGCAATGCCCTCTATAAAAGATCAGTCTACGGGCGGACTTTTGTTTACTTCATCAGCTGTACATACTTGGATATTGGGTTAGATTCTGTATTCATATTTTGTCGGTAGATTTTTGGTATTATTTGTTATTGTAGGGCAAAAAACTAATTATTTTGGTGTTTAAGTGACATAAAGTACTACCAGATATATGGTTACTATGATCGTCGGTCAATCTGTTTCTCATAAAAAAAAACACGAAATATTACACGTTTTGTTAAGTGCTTTAACCTAAAAGTGCCCATAAATTTTTTATTTATCGTGATTTTTGTGTGTGTTTTTTTAAGACTCAACAATTCATCAATAAAGCTTAAGTGGAGTGTGTTTTTGGTGCTATGCCTTATCTTTGTTGTGTTCCTGGTGGAAAGGATAGTTATACTAGGCAGCTTAAAGTATCCGGAAGAGCAAAAAAGTGGGTACGAGTTATAAATCAAGACAATTCTATTGAAAATATCTTTAATAAATTTAAAAATAATATTCTCCCAGAATGGTATTAAAGAAAACTGGACAATTATGTTTATTTTATTCATATTGTGGAATCTCCACTCCAAGTGTTGTTGGTTCAGCTTCGATAGATTCAAACACGTAAGATAAACACGTAAGTAGGTATTATGATCTAGGGAAAAATAAAGAATATGTGTATTAAAGATCATGAAAAAGATTATTATTTTGAGTTCAAAATTAAAAAAAGATTTTGTAAAGACAAGAATGATAAAGTTTAAAAGAAGAATGTGTTTTTGTTTGATAATATAATGTATGTAAAGCATAACATATATTTGTTCAGTAATTTTTACTGATAGTGTCGATTATTTATAATACCAAATTAATATCAAATATTTAAGTGATGGCTGAATACAATATGAATAAAATAACAATAAAATTGGTATATTTGCAATACAAAATTAAGTTTTAAGAATAAAGGTGTTACTAAAAATACTAAGAAATTCATATTTCTTTGTTTTAATTGGTCGAATGTTATTTACATTTTATTTAAGAATTATACCGTATCATCGAAAAAAAAATCGGCGTCTAGTTGGCTTGGAAATGAACATCGATGACATTCCCTAAATAATTGTACACATAAAAAATTAACTAGAATTTTACAATCTTGGAAAATTTGATATTCTTGAACCTTGTTTCTAAATATTCTAAATTTTGATTTTCTTGGGATTTAGGTTCAGGGAAAACGCTGATTAAGTTTTCATTTGGTTTTTCATTATTTTATTTGGTTTAAAAAAAACGTTTCGGCTAACATTATAGCCTTCATCAGTGTTGTGTCATATGAAAAAATAGTGTCGAATATAATCCAAAAAATTACATATAAAATATTCACACCACGCACCACATAATGTTTACTGCGTACTCCATAGTCTCCATAGTCAATGTAGATAGTTTTACTGTTAAGAATAATAATTCTAAAAAATATGTGGTCATCTTTTGATAAGTTTATATTAGTTTATTAATTGCAGTAAACATTATGTGGTGTGAATATTTCATATGTAATTTTTTGGATTATATTCGACACTATTTTTTTCATATGACACAACACTGATGAAGGCTATAGTTAGCCGAAACGTTTTTTTAAACCAAATAAAAATAATGAAAACCCAAATGAAAACTTAAATCAGCGTTTTTCCCGAACCTAAAAATCCCAAGAAAATCAAAATTTTAGAATAATTTTACATATAAAATGCCAGCGATCTTCATTTCATAGCCATCGCTGACGCCTTTTTTAGATGATATTGTATTATTTGTAAATATAATTTTTCGAACATTGATACTTGCAAAATATACATATAAATTTTGTGAATGCAAATAATAATACATCACTATTAGTAGATATTGAATGTTTTTTGTTAAATTAGATCGATTTTCAAACTCCAAAATTTAAAATATATTTACATTTTACCCAATATCTTATGTAATACATTATTTGTATATTGTAAAATATTTGCTGCATTTGTATGGTTCATAGTTTATTTACCAAAGTATTTATTACTATAAATAGGTATATATGTTGTAGTTATTAACTGTATATTATGTATATTACATGTGAACTATATAATTTTTAAAATACAAACCAAAAATCTGAGGAATAATTATGTTTTCCATGTATTCTACAACATATTTATTAATCCGTAGTATCTAACTAGCGTGACGTCATAAATCTCGCCCCAAGGCTGTTCTATTAGAGACGGCATTGCTCTGTGACAGAATTTAATTCTTTGAAACAGAACAGTTTTAAGGTTTCTTTTTTATGTCGGTCAGTGTAGTTTCCTAGTCTGCTAGATTTTACTCTATAACTATATACCAATTGATATGTCACTATTGACATGTCAATAACCCAAAACGCGCGCAATTTATTTTCTCCGTTTTCTTACCGTAGCACCAAGACCGCAAAAGCAATACCAGCAGCTTGCTAGGGGGTGCTAAATTAAAAGCTTTATAGTATGTCGCACGCACTCGTCGCGTAATTTAAAGTCGTTTAAATTCCATGTCGACAGGAGAATTTCGCGAAAAATTCCATTTGCGGTGGGTTTTTTCCCCCGCATGGAATTCCCACTTTATTTAAAATTTAGGCCGGCTATTTTTAATGAGTATCTACTTTAATAAAAACTACTTCGTTAAAAAAGAAGCAAGAAATTATTTGTACTCACTTGCAATTTTTTTAATAAGGTAACAGACATAAATTTGGGTACCTATAGTTCATACCAAATAAATTTATAGTCACGTGATTAAGCTGGACAGGCACAGGGTGTTTCTTTCTTTTAATTAAAATATTTTAGGAAACAAAATAAATTAATTATAAATATACGAGGCATGTTTTTTAAGTAAGTACCGTTTTGGAATTAAAAAAAAACGTGCAAAGATATCGCAATAATTTTATTTTTACATGAAAGCCTGTACCTTATTCTACTTTTCTACATAATTTCCGTGAATATTGAGGCACTTGTCATAACGTGGCACCAGTTTTTCAATACCCTCCTCATAAAATTCTGCCGCCTGACTGGTTAACCACTGTATCACAACTGTTTTGACTTCGTTATCGTCTTGAAGACGCTGACCGCCCAGGTGTTTCTTCAAGTGCAGGAATAAATGGTAGTCACTGGGCGCCAGATCAGGGCTGTATGGAGGATGATCTAGAGTTTCCCATTTAAAAGATTTGATGAGATCTTTGGTCCGATTAGCCACATGTGGACGGGCATTGTCATGCAGCAAAACAATACCCTTACTCAACTTGCCACGTCTTTTGTTTTGGATTACACGGTGCAGATTGTTCAATGTCTCACAATAAGATGCTGTATGGATTGTCTCATTACGAGGCAGAAACTCCACTAGCAATACTCCTTTCTGTCCCAAAAACTGTGCACATGATTTTTTGTTTGCTTAAACTTCACTGTTTTTTGGTGATGATGAATGTCGCCATTCCATGGACTGTTGTTTCGATTCTGGTGTGACGTAGGCCACCCATGTTTCGTCACCAGTAACAATTTTGTCTAAAAATCTTCACCTTCATTGTGGTACTGCTCAAGGAAAGTCAATGCACTGCCTAAACGTTGGGTTTGTGCAAATCCGTCAACATTTTCGGAACCCAAAGTGAACACAATTTCCGGTAATTCAAGTTCTCGGTCACAATGCGATACAAAACACTACAAGAACATTGAGGAAAGTAGTCGCACAATGATGAAATTGTAAAGCGTCTGTTTTCTTTCACCTTTTCGTCCACTTTCTGCACCAAATCTTCATTTACGACGCAAGGACGCCCACTCCGTTCTTCATCATGTACATTTGTGCGGCCATCTTTAATTGCTCTCACCCATTTCCTTACCATTCCATCACTCATAATGTTTTGTCCGTAAACTTCTCACGATGAATATCGATCGGTTTTACGCCTTTAGCACTAAGAAATCATATGACAGCCCGTACTTCACAATCGGCGGGGCTCACGATTGTCGGAGGCATCTTAAACACTCAATAAACAACGTATACAATGAAGAATCAGACTGTACTGGCGTCTGTGCATAGACAAGAGATGTAGGTAACCAGCGCGCATGCGCGGAACGCCGACCGTAGCGCTGCGGCGGCGGAATCGCAAAACGGTACTTACTTAAAAAAACATGCCTCGTACTAGCGTGTACCCGCGACTTCGTTCGCGTCGAATTAATCATTTGTAATGGTGATGATAAAGCAAAGCAAGAATTTCCATTAAGATACAAATTGTATAAAATTTTCTCACATTTATGTCAGCATGAGAAAAAACAATATGGCGATATTATTATATAACTTGGTAATATTTGAGGGGTAGTTTCATTTCGTTGGAATTTGACTTTCGAAAAATCCGTTTGCCAAAAATAAGCTTTTTACGTCAAGCAGTTTAAGCAGAATCGTGGTTAATCAATTACCCAACTTTTTAAAACACTCTGTATGATTTTTTAAAAAATTTCATAATATCGTCCCATTGCTGCCAAAAGTCACTAACTTACTTTTTATTACTTCCCAGAAAAATGCGTCTAAAAAAAGAATTGTATTGCATAAAGATGTTATAGTTAGTAACTATTCGGTATTAAAATAAAACATAAATCGTAGTTAATGACTTTTGCAATCGATTCTCCGCTTCAAAACATAGTTAGTGATTGAATTTGGTTGTTCGGAAAAATGTTAGTCACTTTTGGCAGCAATATGACGATATATAAATAAAATACCAAATAAATTATGCTTGTCCAAGCGTTTTCCCGAAAGACTAACCGTTTTTTAAATAACAAATATTGTAATATTTGAAGGGCGTTTTCACCCTCTTGCAATTTGAGATTCGAGAAACCCCTCCTTGTCGAACCTCTACACCCCGCAGTCAATCCGTTTGACAAAAATCAGCTTTAAACGTCAAGCAGTTTAAGCAGAATCGTGATTACTCAATGGTCATATTTTATGAAACACCCTGTATAAATTTATAAAAAATCTTAAAATATGTAAAACAACAAAATAAAATATATGTGTTTAAGAGTTTTTCCGAAAAACTCACCGGTTTTTAAATAAAAAATATTTTAATATTTGAGGGATAGTTTCGCCCCCTTAGAATTCGAGTTTCGAAAAATCCTTTCTTATCGAACCTCTACACCTTAAAGTCAATCTGTTTTCCAAAAATCAGCTTTTTACGTCAAGCGCTTTAAGCAGGATCGTGATTAATTAATGACCAGATTTTTCGAAACACCCTGTATACATTTTTAAAAAATCTTAAAATATGTAAAAAAACAAAATAAAATATACGTGTTTAAGCGTTTTTTTCGGAAACTTGACCATTTTTTAAATAAAAAATATTGTAATTGGTTTCACCCTCTTGGAACTGGAATTTCGAAAAATCCCTTCTTATCGAACCTCTACACCTTAGAATCAACCTGTAGGCCAAAATTGAAGAAAAACGTTGAAAAAAGTAAAACTGATAAGGTATTATGAAAATTCTTGTACAACTAAGTAATGTTATTTAAACTATTTATAGCACGCCGATGAATTGCTCGCATATAGAGAATTTGGTTTTTCCCCTTACCCTTTATAGATACCCCGTATTTACAGAACGGACCGACGCGACGCAGGGTCGGACTGGCATGGTTTTACAGCATGGTGCCCACGGGGTACCATGCTGTAATTAATGACCGCTGTAATTTTTGTGGTCCATCTGTTGTACCTCCTTCTTTCCAGGTGTCCTGCCTATTAACTATTATCTTGACATCTATTACCTGGGTCTTTTGTCGTATCCACTCTCCTTTTTACGGTCTTTTTGGGTTATTCCCGGCATATTTCGTTCCATTGAACGTTGTGCGACCTCCAGTTTCTTTATAATGTCCGTTTTATGCATGCATAGGTCATGACTGGTAGTACACATTGGTTGAATGTTTTATCTTCTTTAGATAAAGTGGTAAAACAAATATCTGCATTAATAAAACTTATTTCCTTTCAAAAATAAGTAACTGATCGCTTGGATAAATTTGCCATTTATTTTAAATAATTATTTTCATAGTAGTTAAAGTCAGCTCTACACGGTACATTTGGTCGGATGGCCTTATCATTTTCTATGGCCTACCGACTTGGCTAATGTCACTCACGAGATACGGCTTCAAACCCCCCTGAATGAGCAGTGTGTATCAATAGATTTTCCATTCTTGCCATGGAACAATAGCCCAATAGAGTCTTCTAACGTCGCTTAACTTTGGTGATCTATCGGGAACCGGTCTTTCGACGTTGGGTCGTTGCCCTTTTTAAAGCATATTCTCCAAAACTACCTCTTTATTAAAATAAATCTATCATAATTTTCAACGCTTCTTTTAAAATGATACACATAGCCTTGATAGACACGCAAAATAATGGATTATAATCAAGGGATAATTTATATCAATACTAGGCACGAGACAACTCGCAGTATCAAAATAAAACTAATTCCTTTATGAACAATGGCGTGCCTGTTATATTTCCGTTGGGGGTTGAGTCTCTTAAATATATACACGCCACTGGCGAATAAGAATACCGTGACGCGTAATTTAGCCGTGAAATGGTGAAAATAAGACGATTTTCCAGATGACTCGGCGGTCTGGGGACGGAGGGTCGACGATCCCCAGGGTCTATATCGGTTCAATTCCGACAAATTAACGGTTTTTTATTTAATTGACTGTAGATGTTAGCGATATGCTCTGTTATTATACACTTTAAAAGTTCGTACAAACATTTGATGTCTTTATTTCTTTATTTTTTCGTTTGTCATCGGTTGATTCTTGGTCTGTAATTTATAGACCGCGATTTAGAAAGCATTCAGAGAGATAAAACAACATTAGTAATAAAAATCTCATGTAAAAATAAGTCAGTTATTTTAGTTATTAATTCATATTATCATTATTTTATACCAAATTTTATCTTATTAATTAATTTCTTTCCGGGAGGGGTAATTGTGTAGGGCTTGTTTCTCTCTACAATTTCCTGTTTCACAATGTACCGTTTGTGTCCGGGAAGGGTTCATAGTTTCATAGTTGTCGATTTTCGAAAGAAATCAGTACATGTACATTATTGCGTATATTTTTCATTTTATTGATTTTATGGAAAGCACTGTTCATTAAAATGTTGTATCCTATGTTATCGGGCTCATTTCTCTCTACAATTTTCTGTCTCACAATGTACCGTTTGTGTCGGGGAAAGGATCATAGTTTCATTGTTGTTGATTTTCGAAAGAAACCAGTGCATGTACATTATTTCGTATATTTTTCATTTTATTGATTTTATGGAAACCACTGTTCATTAAAATGTTGTATCCTATGTTATAGGGCTCGTTTCTCTCTACAATTTCCTGTTTCACAATGTACCGTTTGTGTCGGGGAAGGGATCATAGTTTCATAGTTGTCGATTTTCGAAAGAAATCAGTACATGTATGTATATTATTAATAACTTATTTTTAGTAGAGGTAGAAGAGTGTTTGACAATTCACCTTAGTGGAAAAGCAGGAAGTGATGTAAAAAAACATTAAACAACAAATAGAAACCGTTAATAAACAAGAAAAAAACAGGAATAGACTGGAATAAACCGTTAAAAATAGAAAAGAGAGTTAAAATGCAAAAATAGCCTGTAAAATAAAATCAATAAGATTTTTTAAGCAGTTTGTTACAGCTTATTTGTTTTTCTTTTACAGTTTATTAGAGGTTTTTATTAGTTTTTTGACTTTAATTTCTGCTTCTTTACTGAGGTAAATGGTGAAACCCTTTTCTATACCTCTACTGTGTTTCTACGAAAAAGGAAACCTCCAAACGGATGATTAAAATTGAAAAATTCGTTGAAAATTGATCAGAACGAGATGAAAAAGCGACGAGCGACGCTATGGCCATTCGGCGATTTATTAACGGGGAAAATCGAAGAAAATATCGGGCGAAAATGGGAAAAATAAAAAGGAAATCGCTGACTGGCGCGCCCTCTCTCGTGATTTAAGGTCCTTCCAGGAGCTTAGTTTACGTCCGCGGCAATAGAAAAATGATAATGTTTTTATTGGTCCTCGAAAATTTATATTTCATTTTTGTGTACGAGGTGGCGCTACGGAGTTTGATAGTTTCAGCCATTTTAGGATTGTTTACAGTTGAAATGTCAAATGAAGTTATTTCTTAGAGGTTATAATATGTCTAATATATACCCGAGCAATATAAAAAAACACTTTTTTCCATAGCAACTGTTAAAATTGTCTTGTATCTATCAAAAATAGTAGATAAAATAGTTTATATATAAAATACTTTAACAGCGAGAATAGGTTATAAACTTTATTTCTTCTCGCACGTTTTGTTGCAAATTGTTGTATTCCTTACATAAGTTATTCGGGATTTAAGTTGGAAGTAGTTTGGATATGGCCTCAGCCTGAATATCTGTTGGTAATTTGCTTATTTTGTTTTGGTAATTTGCTTATTTAAAATCATTTCAGAAATTTACCTATTTAGTGCTTTATTATTATTGAAAACTCATTCCTACATCGGAAATCTTAAAGATGTATTTATAAATAATACAAATTAATATGAATTAAAGTAAAATAAAGTAATCAATTACAAGGTTAATTATAGTATTATTACAATATTCAATAACTTATTAATTTAGGTACTATTAAATAACAACTTCATTTGACAGTTATCTTTTACCTTGACTGGTACTCATAAGTAAATACAGGGCCATAAGAAAGGAGAAATATTTAAAAAGAAATCGACGATAACTCGTAAACGAGCTAATCAAAAATATCTAAAGTTATTCTTTTGAATGTGGGATTTCGTGCTCTTCAATAAACCTAAATAGAATTATTCTCTAATATAATTAGGGAAGCCAATAATTCACCCCATTAAAATTTACATGGGATTACCTATGTCCCACTCCACGATGCAACACCCGGTATATTGATTTATTCCAAGTCTATATTTTATACATATTTATGCCTGAACTAAATAAAGTGTTAACATTATTAGCCATATCATTTTCTTTATAATTTCAAGAAATCCACTTTCATTCCCTGAACAAATCTTTTACCGAAACCAAAATAAATTTCATCTCACTTCCCCATTGCCATTTCCGAGACAACACCATCACCATACGCCCATTCTCACGAAAAATAAATCAATTAGCGCTGTCCGCACGTTGCCGCTGTGGCCCCTGCTTTAGCCTAAATATACTTACACACGCACGCCGCCTCAATTAACGCCTGCGGAGACTGGGGGGAACAATGACGGCCCAGATTGTCACTAAATTTAGACGTTAGGGTATGCATGTCGCGTTCGCCGGCAGGGAGAACAAGAACGAAAATCAAGGGTTTCTTTCCGCGTTTTTGTTTTTAAAGAGGGTCATAGACTGATATTTTTGCGGTATGTGTGACCCCGCGCCCCCCTTTCTTGAGTTATAACTCATCATAGAGGTTTTGACAAAAGCCAGTATCTGAGACGGTTTTACGTATGTTAGTCCTTCATCTCCGAATTGACCCGTATGAAAGTTGTTTATAATAAATGGGCAAGCAACTTTTCCTCATGATTTTTTTGTAGCTTCATTATTTTTGGAGATAGCGTCCAGTTCATGAACAAATTGGGGTAGTTTCATAATTTTTGTTTAGTTCTACAAATTTACCAACTTAAAGGTGTTCATATTAAAAAACGTCCACAATTTCAGCACATTCGATAATTTCTTGTAAATAAAACACGAAACCATTTTCCAATAGCACTTGTGAATTTCCTGAAAAAATGACATTTAAAGTTATCACCACTTGTTCATGATCTGGGCTCTATCTCCAAAAATAGTCAAGTTACAAAAAAAGTTCATAAGGCAAAGGTATATGTACTCTTATTTTGAACGAGTTTCCTAGGGTGAATTTGCTGAAAAAAGAGTAACATTGAAAACTACCCTAATTTGTTCATGAACTGGACGCTACTTCCAAAAATAATCAAGCTACAAAAAAAATTAATGAGGAAGAGTTGCTTGTCTATTTATTATGAACAACTCTCATACGGGTCAATTTGCTGTAGAACAAACTCTTTGAAAATCACCCCAAAGGGTTCATGAAACGGCCGCTAAGTCCGGAAATAATAAACTTATAAACAAAATTCATTAGGCGAACTTATAGAGAATGTCCTTCTATAAGTACAATTTGCGTCTAATTATTTTGTTGTAGTACAGTTTAAAAAAAAATACCCCTATTGCTCAAAAACCGCAAGGGGAAAATTTCCGATTTTGTTTATTTTACAATCAGAAGACAGTCGCCGACAAACTCTGAAAAAATCAGCTAGCCTGTAATTTTTTTTCACTCTCTACGGCGATACAATTTTACTTGATTATTTTAGCTTGAAAAAAATCCAGATTAATTTTGTTTTTCGTATGTTTATCCACACATTGTTTTTTTATTACATATAATAATATATATTATTAGGGATAATTTTAAATATTATAAATCATTCAACTAGAGTAGTGCCAAGCGTTACCGAAAATTGACGTAGTTCGCACCTTTCGTGGAGCGCAAAAGAGTGCCATTAGAAGAATAAGAATAAGTGGGAGGGGGGTTAATCTCTGCGACCTTAGAGATCTATTGTGTCCCCCTTTCTTGAGTTATAACTCATCATACAGTCCCAGGACTTCCTACGGAGACCCGTGTCCCTCACAGTCGAGGAGCTACGACCCAGGCCGGGTAGACGAAACGGTAGCTTGTGTCGCCTGTTGGGTTTAGAGGTAGGAGGTAGGCTCCCGACCCTTGGAGGAGGTGGTAGCTTGTATGCCACTTGCGGAGGATGGTCTCACGCAAGTGTCAGCCACCTCTCCTGTAGTTCTCTTTGGGTTTGGTGATGTTTTTATTACTATTTTTACCAGATCTCATAGTGTTCCTATAAGTCGCTAGGGACAGTCGGTCCACTTCTACAGAGCCCCGCATGTAGAAGTAAGGGGTAAAATACAATGGGGTGCCCCCCGGTGCCCCAAGGTTGAGGCTGTCCGTAGCTCCGCCCGGTATCGTTGTATGTCTTGGTGCAATTCCCTGGCCACGACACTACAGTCAGGCACAAGACGATGAGTCAGATGCTTCTTAGACCAAACCAAGTGCTAGGGGGGATTCCCCCAGCACCTGACCAGGAGCTTCCCCACCAGCGACAAGGTCTTGCATCTCCTAGGGGAAGAAGAGTGCCATTTACACCCAGCACAGCTATTCGATTTTTTTTCTACAAATCATATATGAAAAAAAAAGCTTATAGTAAACTTAGAAATTCATAATTTAGAATATCTGTCTTCTTGAAACTAAAAAAATCATTTATCCATCAGCCATTACTTATACAGATCTTACTCACATGAATGCATGCATATATATAAAATAAATAATAACACACGCGTGAGTTTTGGAAGGTATAACAAACTAGTGTCACAACTAGTGTGTTATGAATTCCCTATCATATAGGCTACGGGACTTTTCTGGCAATATTTGTGCTGTAGCCGCCTCTGCCTGGTTAATAATTTCTTGCGGAAGATCTTCCTGAATCATTATTCTTTAAAATCTGACTTGCTGGTTGATAATTCACTACTTTATCGTTAAAAAATCGCGATTTATCTAAATGATGTCTTAATGTTAGTGCTATTTATTATTTATAAAAAAACAAAACGCACACCTTTATTTCATAGTAACATAAACGCACCCCGATAATTTATTAATTTGCAACAATTAAAGTAGAACTGGTAGAATAAATCAATTATTCTTTAGATATCGTACATGAAACAGTTCTGCTGTTGGATAAAATTTTATACGGCATTTTGTACTGCAAACAGTATCGTGTGTGGCCCCTTTTAGGCGCGCCTTAAATGGCTTCTCTTAATTGTCGAGAAGATCAGTTTTTCATCGTATTATTGTAATTGGATTTTAGGGATGGTGTGAGAATGCGGTTTTACTTTGTCTCGAAAGAATGACTGAGAGGGTGGAAAGCGTGAGTGTTCCTAAAGTGAGATAAATTGTTTTGGAGTGTTACAAAGCTCTCTGTCTGAAGTACGTTGTTGAAATGATCTGTCCTTTTTTTCGCGTATTTTTGGAGACATTTTCTGTTATTACTCATAGTGAAGTGAGCAACTGACAATTGAAAACATTTTGTGACATCAAATTGCAGCCTGACTTTTCAATATAACTTTCAATATAATGATAATATTAAATCGGGGTAAACTTTGGCAACGTTGACAGACAGTGCTTTTTTTATGGTTATGTAAAATGGTTTTGTTATCTTTGTAAAAATTGCTGTGCGGTAGTTTCCATATAGAAGAAATTTTCTGTGAAAAATTAAGGTAAACTAGGCACTTGCAAGAATGCATTAGTACTTGTACTTGTACTGCAATATAATGAAGTCATAATAATAATAATATAATAATAATATAATAAATAAACTTTATTTCTAAATTACAATATAAAATTGTGATAGAATAGTCAAAACAAATACAATAATAAACCTTTTACTTATGCATCTATGCATCTATGCGAAAACGAAAAAATACTGATACAAACAATATCTTTCTTTTTTCTTCGTATGATTTTAACAATTTATTATACATTTTCCATAAAAAAATCATTTATGTTGTCATATACTTTTTCTAATAAAAAAATGTTCAACTTATTTCTAAAAACATTTATATTCTTACTTAATTTAAATTCAGTTGGTAAGCAATTAAATATTCTTAATCCTAAACACTGCGGTGAATTTAACATTACATTAGTACGACATGGTATTTGATAAAATTTATGATTAGCTCTTGTATTGAAATTATGGACTTCAGAAATTAGTTTATATTTATGCTGGTGTTTATAAACAAATATACATAGCTCTTGAATAAAGATACTCGTCAAAGTTAGTAACTTATATTCTCTAAATACATCTCGACAAGTTTGCCTTGGAGAAACACCTAAGTATTTTTTTTGGACAGTGAAAACCTCCCGAATCCTAGTGGATGTTCCCCACAGTATTATGCCATAGCGTAATCTTGATTCGACGTATGCGTAATATATATTTGTTAATTGTTGTTTAGATATAATATCTCTGAGATTTCTAAAAAGATATAATGTAGAATTTAATTTTGATAATAAGCTTTCACAATGAAGATTCCATGTAAGACATTCGTCTAGAATTAAACCAAGAAATTTTACACTACTACAATCTTGCTGTAAGACAGCGTTATTAAGTGATATTAAAAATTTTTCACATTTTTTTTGACGATTATGAAATCTCAGATATCTTGTTTTTTCAGTGTTAAAAAATAATGAGATGTGTCACTAAACCACGAATGCAAATTTTGCAAAAAATCCATACATTTTTTTTCCAAAACGCTATCTACAGAATCGGATAGTATAACTGATGTATCATCCGCATAAACAGTTATATGTGCCAATGATGAAAATAAATCCATTTCGGCAACATAAATTAAAAACATCACAAGCCCTAAGACTGAACCTTGTGGGACTCCCATATTTACATATTTAGTATTAGAGTTATACTGCTTGGAATTACCATTTTCAAAGTGCGATAACTGGACGTACTGACGTCTATTTATCAGAAAAGTCTTGAGCCAATTTAACGCACAGCCACGCACTCCAGAGTTCTCAAGCCTATGTATCATTTTTCTATGATCGATACAGTCAAATGCCCTACTTAGATCGAAAAATATTCCAATAGGACATTCGCCTGCTTCCACAAATTTCACAATTTTCTCGTAAAAACATGTTAATGCTGTTATGGTAGATTTATTTCTAACAAATCCATGCTGACTTTCAGGAATTACTTTAAACTTGGTCAAAAATGGCTGTAGCCTATCTAAAAAACTGTATTCAAAAATCTTGGATATACTAGAGGAAATCGTCACAGGTCTATAGTTATCAACAGATAATGGGTCACTTTTTTAAAAACTGGTAATACTTTACCAGTCTTTAGTACTTCAGGAAATATTCCAGAGTTGAAAGACATAGCAAAAGTTAAGCGTGCAAGAGAAAAAGATATTAAGAAACCTAGCGACTATGAACTTATTAAACGTTTTGATATGCTTGAAGTAGTAGTTTTGAAAAAACGAATAACTCCCGTTGAAGAAAATTCGGGTAAACTTTGTTTTGTCCACGATGAAGAACTTTATTAAAAAAACTTTGTACCAATAAGTAATCTTATCAAAGCAAAACCTTTGAAGGCGGGTAAAAGGACAATAACTCAATATTTAAGTTGTTTAATTTAAATTTTAATACTCAAAAAAGCAAGGGGGCGACATGTTTCGGGAATTTAAACTATTCCCATCATCAGGCCCAAAGCCAAATGATCTTGAGAGTAATGTGTTTCGGTTCCAAATTCAAAGCCAGGCATCTGTTGAAAAAAATCTTGGACTGTAACCTCATCCGAGCAATAGCTAGCTTCCTGTAGCTAAAATGTTTACTATGTTTTCCCTTTTAATATTTAGAAGGTTATGTCGTTATTTTCTGCAATTTTTAATAAATATAGTAATGAAGTAAATTGTAATTTTAAGATATGTCGGTCAGCTTGAATATTGAGGTGATGCAATATTCACAAAAGTTTTATTTGTTCTAATTTCCACCAACATTCTTCCTCACCACACTCGCCCTGTAGATTTAGAATAACTTTTACTGGCAACCTTTAGTAAATGTTACTTCCACTATTGAATGTTAGAAATTTTTAGGAAAAGTCGACAAATATCTTTAAAATACCACATTCACCAATGCGTAATTGCTAGCATTTCCTAGTGAATGTTAACAATCACTGAATTTCCGACTTTCACTGTAACAGATATACAAAAGCAAAGAGAAAAAACAACACTAAAAACATTTTATTTGAAGATAAGTGTATTATTACCTTGCATTATTAGATTTAACAACAGAACACTAATACAATTAAGGTCGACTCTGTTTTCCCTCTCTAAGTCTCTAATCTTCGCGAACAACTTTCTTAATTCACTGAACAAAAACATTAAATACGATCCCTTCTCCCTCCACCTCTCACCTTTCATCGCCCTCCACCCTCCATTATCGTCCCTTCAAAACGAATCTGCGGATTGTTTTAGCGCCGTCGAGGGCACGCCAGCCCTTATTTGCTTAGGTCTCAATTTAACCGCTTTAAATCTTCTTCGAATTATATCATTTCCGCTAATCTGCGTACTGGTTTAAAAGCTAGTGGGATTAAAAGGTGAGGTAACGGGGGATTGTTTTCGTATAGAAGCGTGGGTGGGAAAGATTGTGATGATGTTAGGAAATCTTAATTTTTTATCCATAAATGCATTTTATGCATTTTTCGTATGATCGAAAAAAAAACGCCATCAAAGACGGCTGGGAAATGGGAATCAATGATAATTTTGGCGAGGTCAATACCTAGACGTAATTTACTAAACATCGACATAACATTTCTCAAAAATTAACACTAGTTATAGAAAGATTAAAAATGGATAGAACGGGATGGAACAACTTCTAAGGGTTTGGTAATATTACGGTTTTTTTTAATAATATTATACGAATAATTTAATAACCATAAAACGTTATATTCTTATTTTGGCGCCCAACGTGGGGCGATCTGGCGGCAACGAAACCATAGATAAGAGCGCGACGTTACCAGTTTTGCCAACTAAAGAATGTTCAAAACTAGACCAGTGTTGGATCAGAAGAACGCTTGCAGACATATACAAGGTGTCCCAAAAGTAAGTGCAAGTATTTTAATTGTATAGTTCAACCCCAGAAACACGCCTGAGGTCTTTTTAAAATTAAAATTAAAAGCTCATACTTAGAGAGAATTTTTTAAGGTATCTACCAACCTTTTTTTAGAGTATAAAGTGAAGAAAAGATTCGTCGATTTTTTTGACCAACCCTAATATACATGGTACCGAAGAGCGTAAGCAGGAAGTAGCAATTCTTATTATATCTTCCTATTGATATTACTGTCGATAATAAAAGCTTTCTTCCGTTTGAGATATGAATTTGTCGCACTTTACGGCCATTTACGACTTGTACTCGACGTCTATACGATCAATTCCATCAAACCAAATCGATCGATGGAGCGTAGCGTTCTCCAAGTCGTAAAAATCTCCGCTCTCGTACAAGGTTTATAGGTTATAACGATTCGGTTCGGTGATACAGATTTGTCCGGGGATATTACACTCCTCGATCGGATATTGGTTACATTGTTCGGTTTATAGCCGACAAACAAGGGCCACATTTTATTAAATCTGATGGGACCTTATTGGGGAAATACAGCCGGTGCTTAATTATGTCCCTTTTATTTTACTTGATGGTCTCTAAGTAATCGTCTAATTTTCTAATAAAAGTCATGGGAAAGTTAGTGTTTTCCTAACCTGGAAATGTAATGAAATGTTTGTCTATTAGTTCTGCAGTATGGGCATAAAATTTTATATTAGGTTTGGGGATGATAGACAACAAGGAAGAATAATTAAAGGATTATACATTTTTATTGTTTGCGATTAAACATTATTAAGAATCTACAATTAAAACCATCTGGTATGTTTATTAGTATTAGACCTAATGAAATCCAGATTGATTAATGATGAAAACGCTTCTTGGGGTGGTTGGTATAATGAATTTCTTGATCTGTTTCCTCGATAGTGATGGTTTTAATCGAAATATTGTTTCTATGTTTAGGAGGAGACCTACTTAATGTTAATTACAATAATTAAGTCTTCCTGATTTGAAATAGTCATTTATTTTACTGTGTTTTCTTCTGTACTTTGTCTGGCGCTCAGTCTTTTTAGTTTTAGTGTAATTTAGTTTCCTCCAGTGAAATACAAACGAACTCACAATCCAGTCCTTTTTTCAAACCAGGGGTTTGGTAATATTACAGTTTTTTTAAATAATATTTTTCTATTAACCAAAAAACTTTGTACCTTGTTCAACCAAAAAACTTTGTACTTTGTCAATGTTTTTATTTCGCCATATTGTATCATTCAGGCATCCTGCTATTCTGGTTGCCTTCGTTGTCCCTTCTCGCACCTCCGCTTCTACATCACCATATCCTGAGATTTCTATGCCTAGATACTTAAACTTCATCTCTTGATGGATAACGTTGCTCTCGACTTCCAGTTTGCATCTTAGTGGTACTTTTGATGTGGTTATGCTTTTAGTTTTCTGGGTCGATATTATCGTATTAAGTGATATTTCGTTCTTATTTTCAGCTACCAATACGGCGTCGTCGGCATAGCATAGAATAGTAATTTCCTGGTCGCCCATACTGTATCCCTTCAGTAAACGTACATTTCCTATTATTTCGTCCATAATGATGTTGAAAAGAAGAGGGCTCAGGGAGTCACTTTGTCGGATACCACGGCCTACATTTATTGGTTCGGTCAGGACCCCGTTAATTTTAGCTTGAATTTGGTTCACTTCATATATGTTTTGTATGGTTTTAACGAGTTTGTGTGGAATTTGTCTATTGTAAAGAAGGTGTACAACGTCTCTTAGCTGCACACGGTCGAACGCTTTTTCTAAATCAATAAAACACATATACGCTGGTTTGTTATATTCGATTGATTTTTCTGTTATCTGTCTTATGACAAAAACCGCGTCTGTGCATGATCTGCCCGATCTGAAACCTTGCTGTTCATCTGCTAAGCATGTTAAGTCGTTAATTTTGGTTGTTATCACTTTTGTCGTAAGTTTTAGTGTGGTGCTTAGAAGATTTATGCCTCTATAGTTTGAGGGCAGCTTCTTATCTCCTCTTTTAAACATCAAGATAGTGGTGCTGGTTCGCCATTCATCGGGTATCCTGTGTAGGTAAAGGATTTTTTGAATCAGGGATGTTAGCTGCTGTATGAGACATTGAGAAAATTGCCTTATATCTATCAAAAATAGTAGATAAAATAGTACTTTAACCGCAAGGGTAGATTAAATGATAGGTACTTTAACAGCGAGGATAGACGTAAAAACTTTATTTCTTCTCGCACGTTTTTTAATTGCTTCCATTTTTGAAAAATTTTGTATTCCTTTTCATAAGTTATTCGGGATTTAAATGGAAGTAGTTTGGATATGGCATTTGTCACCTCAGCCTGAATATCTGTTGGCAATTTACTTATTTCATTTTGAGCTATTTCTGGCTCCAATTCGATCAGCAATCGACACGAAAGAGAATTAAAAAATATTGACTCAAAACTGACAACTAAAGGGACAGCTTTATTTATTTGTCAAATTACATAGAAACCAACGCCAACCCAGCATAATATTTTTTCTACTCGTAATATATTCCTTGAAATAATAATTTCTGAATATTTTTAAAACGTAACTCGCTATGGAAAAAAATATTGTTTTATACACGACGATAAAATTGCATTATCGTCTTGTATAAAAAATAAGTCAACATCTAGTTTTAATTCGTCCAATTCCCACTTTTTACATCTTCTTAAACAGTTTAGAATCACGTAACCAAATTTTACTGTATTTCCGTATTCAGTTCACGAAATAACGAAAACCCTGATCACACAAAACTACAAGACGACGAAATATATTAGAGACGTACTCGTATTGTGTTTTCAGCGAAGTGGTGCGGACTTTAGAACGACATTCTTACCGAGAGAGGACAAATAGTCGTCGGAAAAAGAGTCTTACTTGCACACACACACACATAATAAAGTTGGGAATGGCAAATCGAGTTCCGATAGACGAAAACCGATCTTCCCGAAGGAAGGAACGCTCCTTGGGGAATGCAGTAGCGGACGTCGTATGTACTTTCTATCCCCTGAATTTTTTTACTTCTTTTTCACTAGTCTCGATCGTTTTCAATTTGATAAAGCCCGAGCTGCTAAGATAAATTGAAACTCCTTTCTTGGTGCGAAGAAAGAGGGTTTCCTGTTATGAATTTACAACATCTCTGTAACGTTTAGGAGATGATAATATGAACTATTTCTACACTCAGATACAAAAAAATGTATGGTACTAATAATGATTAAATTATATTCACCGGGACTTTTTAAAGTTTAATATATTTTGTTCTAGTTGCCCGATTTTGATTATTTTTTAAGCAATTTGTAGCTAAATTATTTGACGTTTTAGTATCTCCAAAAAAAGCTATTGAGATGAAAGTAGAGGGAGATGGCCGATTCGCCATCCTCTTCCTCTTCCTCTTCCTCTTCCTCTTCCTCTTCCTCTTCCTCTTCCTCTTCCTCTTCCTCTTCCTCTTCCTCTTCCTCTTCCTCTTCCTCTTCCTCTTCCTCTTCCTCTTCCTCTCCTCTCCTCTTCCCTTCCTCTTCCCTTCCTCCCTCCCTTCCTCTCTTCCTCTTCCCTTCCTCTCCCCTTCCTTCCCCTTCCTCTTCCTGCTTCCTCTTCCTCTTCCTCTTCCTTCCTCTTCCTCTTCCTCTTCCTCTTCCTCTTCCTCTTCCTTCCTCTTCCCCTTCCTCTCCCTTCTTCCACTCTCCCTCTTCCTCTTCCTCTTCCCCTTCCCCCTTCCCTTCCCCTTCCCTTCCCCTTCCCCTTCCCCTCCTCTTCCTCTTCCCTTCCCCTTCCTTCCTCTCCCTTTCCCTTCCCACTTCTTCCCTTCCTTCCTTCCCCTTCCTTCCCTTCCTTCCCCCTTCCCCTTCCCCTTCCCCTTCCTTCCTTCCCCTTCCCCTTCCCTTCCTTCCCCTTCCCTTCCTTCCTTCCTTTCCCCTTCCCCTTCCTTCCTTTTCCTCCTTCCTCTTCCCTTCCTTCCCTCTCCCCTTCCTCCTTCCCCTTCCCTTCCCTCCCCTTCCCCTTCCCTTCCCCTTCCCCTTCCCCTTCCCCTTCCCTTCTCTTCCCTCTTCCTCTTCCTCTTCCTCTTCCTCTTCCTCTTCCTCTTCCTCTTCCTCTTCCTCAAGAATACACAGGTTTGCGAAAAAGCAATAATAAAGACCTGTTCATTTGTTCTGTTCAAACCTGTTTATTTCTAATTTAAAGCGTTTCAAACCTGTTTATTCTTGTTTATTAGCCTATTTGGAGGAGGAGGCGGAGGAGAATGGTGAATCGGCCGTCTCCCTCTACTGATGAATCAAAAAACAAACTATTGAGGAAAGATACACTTAGGTGATAAAGTGATTTTTAAATTCCTTGCTTTGTTAACGTACTCCACAGGATGTTGCAAACTTTCACCAAAATATCAACGTTTTGTTTCCCATCTTATAATTGACAGATGGCAACTTTCATTTCTAATTTAGAAAGGGACACTGAAAAGTTAAATAATTTACCTACAAATTACTTGAAAAATCATCAAAATCGGCCCAATGGAACAAAATATATTTTTAACTTTAAAATACATCAAAATTTTAAGTGGTGTAGACTACAAATATTAATAAAACTGAAAAGCCTACCAATAAGTCATTGTATTTTGACGCCAAATTGAAAAAAAACTGAAATTTGCCAAAAATACTTTTCACACAAGAACGATTTATTTCTTTTGAGGAAAAACTTGATAGATTTTTTTCTCGTTCCGTTTTTCATGAGGCTGGTTTTGATTTAGGACCTTAAGCGCAGAGAGTTCAAACAATCCTATTACAATTTCGTCACCGCCCTTTGTAAACTTCCACACTCTGCAAACTTCACAGAGCCGCTCATTTAAAAGTTCGATTGCTTCGCAGCTTTTTATCGGAAGCTGTTTTTTCTCTCACCTTTTTCTTTTTTCCATTTGCCACCTATTTTCCATTCCACTTTATTCTTGGTGAGCACTGGAAAACGTAATTCAAAAAAGTGATATAAGGTCTATTCAGCGATCATTCAACGTTACGTCATCATTATTTGACAAATATGCTTTTTAGAGTGTGTCTGAGATCAGTTCATATTGTTTAGAAAATTTTAGGTACGTTCTGAAATTACTAATTGAGGTGAGTTTCATTTTTATTAAATTCATGTAGACATGATATTAGATTCACTTATACCTACTTTGATAGGCCAATATTGACTCTGAAATTCAGCACAGGATTAGCAGCGCCTCAACAGCATTCTGAAAATTAAAAGACAGGGCTTTCTACAAGCATGCACTTAAGCACAAAAACGAAGCTTGCAGTGTACCGAGCAATTATAATCCCCATGTATATCATTTATACCATGTATACCATGCTATATGCCGTATCGATACATGAACGCATTGAACAAGTTGCAACAGAGACACCTTAGACAACTAGTAGAATTCGGTAGTTCCATCTTGTCTCAAACGTATCGGTCCTTGAAAAACCTAGCTGCAAGAGCGTTGAACTTATGATTACAAAATCCCGCTTAAGATGGGCTGGTCACGTATGCAGAATGCAAGAAAATCGCCT
Organism: Sitophilus oryzae; assembly: GCF_002938485.1. Lineage (NCBI taxonomy): Eukaryota > Metazoa > Arthropoda > Insecta > Coleoptera > Curculionidae > Sitophilus > Sitophilus oryzae. The sequence continues at coordinate 714,690 of NW_022145777.1, read as the reverse complement.
ACCAAAATCTCTGCTTTACGGTGAGCTTGTAGACGGTAAGAGGAATACTGCTTTAATTTGAAATATATGCTTTAATTTGAAATATAAATGATCAAAAAATATTATGAACGTAATGTCTCCAAAATCATTTATTATTATTATTAATTAAACATAGTTGTGGCAACTTTGATTGGTACCCTGTTAAAAGGGTATTTCCTTATTCATACATATACGTAAAAATTAGGTTTTGATTAAAAGTATAATGAGCATAATAATAATCCTGCAGCCGGATTCTGTACTATAAACCTAAATCTATAATCGATCTGCTCATCAGAAATAAAGCGCAGATTACAACAGGTACATAATAGTGCCTGATCAAATAAATAAATAAATATAAATAAATAAATAAATGCCTTTATTGTCAAAAATTTTTTCAATTTGTAGACAAAGGTAAACTAACAAACAAAGTAAAAAAACAAGGTACACAAACAAACAAACAAAAGATAATACAAAACATTATACAAATAATATTGTCAGTCTTATTGTTAAAATAAACATTTATAAATGTTTATAATGTCAAAGAACAAAAAAAAATAAAAATAATATTCAAAAATATTTAGCTAGTTTATAGTAAAATATCAATGACCTCTAAATAAATTCATTTCGATGTCATTAGTAAATATAACAATAGCAAACATTAGACCAGTGTTTACAAGATCAAACTTGATTGTCAAAATACAATTCATTTACGGCGTAGAAAGCCTTGTCTAGTAAATAAGAGTTCAATGCTTTGCGAAATGAAAAAAATGATGTTATGAATTTGATTTCAAATGGCAGGTGATTGCGCATTTTTTTCGAGTTGTATAATATTGAACTTTTAACTAACTCTGAGTGTGGGGTAATTAGATGAAGATCTTGCTCCGCGTTCCTGAGTGGATAAGTGTGAGATGGCCTTTCTTGAGAAGCTGATACATGTTTACGTATTAGGCAAACGGATTCAAATATAAATAAGGAAGGAAGAGTCAATATTTTTAATTTTTTGAAAAAGTCCCGGCAATGAGTTCTGCTGTTTAGTCCCAGTGAATATCGAACAGCTCTCTTCTGGAGCCTGAAAATGTGGTGTCAAATTGAGTCGCACAACACGTACCCCAGAATGGAGGGGCATACCTGAGGTGCGACTCAAAAAGTGCATAATAAACAGTTCTAGCCACTGACAAGTTAAGCTCCTTAGAAACAGACCTTAAAGCAAAACAGGCAGAGCTCAATTTTTTCGACAAAGCTTCGATATGTATGTCCCATTTCAGAGAATTTTCCACAACAAGCCCTAAGAATTTTACAGATTTGACGACGTCAATGGTGGTGTTGTTAAGTACAAAAGGCTGCAACGAGTTTTTATACGACAAAGCTTTAGTTTTAGAAATGTTGAGACTCAGGAGGTTCGAATCGCACCAAGATTTAATGGTGATTAAGTCATTTGATATAATCCTATGAAGTGCCGTGGGATGTCCTTGTTGCTCCAAGTGAAGCTAGTGTCGTCCGCAAAAAAGACATATTTTGCCACTGATGTTTATGTTAGCAATGTCGTTAATAAAAAGAAGAAACAAAATGGGGCCTAGTACTGAGCCTTGTGGTACTCCACATTCTATTGGCTTGCTAGAAGACAACGTGGTATCCACCCTAACAAGTTGACTTCTGTTGCTCAGATACGACTTAAACCATTCGAGAGATGATCCCCTGAACCCATAGTGCTGCAGTTTATTAATTAGGATCTTATGATTTACAGATTCGAAAACATTTTTAAAGTTAGCCCGTCGGTCCCAGAAGAGGATTTATTTTTGATGGTATTAATATTACTGCGAAGCTCTTCTAAAACTACGGGCGAAAAAAAGAAACTGTGTAAGTTTACAATATCATCAGAGAGATAAGAAAGTGGATCATGAGAAGGACATATGGTATTAGTTAAGTTTTTCGGTACATTTACAAAGTAATCGTTTAGGTTCTCAGGTGAGGTAGAGATATTGCTAGACGAAGAAAAGCTTTGTTTCTCAACTCATTCACAATAGACCATGTTTCTTTAGCAACATTACCAGAACTGACTATTCTCCTATTATAATAAAGGTCCTTAGCGGCTCTTATAGTCTTATGATAAATTTTTCTGTATAGTTTTACGTAATTGTGGAAGAAGAGACTGTCTGAGAATTTTTTTAAGTGAGATAATGAACGCATGTTTTTAGAAGATATGCGTAGACCCACGAAATAACTGTCTATTATGCTTATTTTTTATAGGCCTAAGAGGAAAGGATTTGAACGCTAGACTGGTTAATGTTTTTACGAAAATAGAAAATTCGGTGTCGACATCATAAGAGCTAGTATCCCAGTTGGTTGTTTTACATAAGTGGCCGAACTTTTGAGCATTCTTTTCTGAAAAAATACGGCATAATTTACGAGGGGCATTTTTGATTTTGGACTTCATCGAAAATTCAGTTAAAACTGCTTCATGATCAGAGAGACCCGAGTTAAAAAGAGTTAATATGTTCAATATGTTTCAAGAAAGTCTTTGTGTAGAAACTTATTTTAAGACAGTTATTTCGTGAACTAAAAAATCAGATTGAGGAAAGTTTTAATAAATAAATTACACAAAAATTAATATTCTAAACCCGCTGCCTCTGTTTGGATAGAGGCACCATCAAATCAGCTTTGATGAAGTGTTGAAAATTCTTCGAGGGAATATTTGACTAAAAAATTACCAGTGGCGGCGGCAAAAATAACCGAACCCAAGACGTTATACAAATTTCATCTTCCTTACCTCCCCTATTCCCTCCTCGTTGCCTCTTTCTAACCTGTTTGCATAAATTTGTAGCTCGGGAAAATGTTTAAATCGGCAAAATTCTATAACCGGATTATCCTCGCCGGAAATTAACTTATCTTGTCTGAATAATTACTCTTTTCCTTTGATTTTCCTTTTTTTCGGGGCTTTTCCTCGTGAAGCTGTGAAGTTGGTTTGCCTAAATTCAGCGCGAAAATTGTTTTATTCAGAATGGAGAAAAAAATAACGAATAAATATTTTAAGTTCTTTCTTTTAATTCGTAGCATTATGTTTACGATGTGATTGACAATATAGAGTCTTTTTTAGGCTGTACACCACCAAAATATTGAGTAACGAGCCAGAATGCTGCTTAAATGATATCTCTTTTGTCTCGGATCATATTCCTCGTAAGTAATAAAATAGAGTATTACAATTTTTAACATTAGGTACATACTGGTTCAATATTAAACTAAAATTCCATCGTTTCCATGCAAACTCGTATCCGAAAAAACTTACAATAAAAGCAACGATCGCAACTTTACTTAAAAACAGAAAACTACATATTGGATCAGTCTTTTATTACCGACGTTGGAGCCCGATAGAGGTCAGGATCGTTTCCATACAGCTCTTACGTGCATACATTTTCTATAAGGCCTCTTTCTGTTTCTCAGCGACCCATTTAAAATGTAAATAAAAGTATCAGGATCGATACAGTGGCGTAACAAAAATCCTAGCTAAAATATTCGGTAGATTTTCCTTTTAAATGTATTTTTTCATAAATATTAAGGGCCTATTACACTGATACGCTGTAATTTTGGGTGGGCATTAGGGGTCGGGTAAAGCGGGTGTGTGGCCGAAGGAAATATATATTATATTTCAGAAATCTGCCTAAGGTTTAGCTCGATCCTGTCGTGTTAAGTCACACCCAAAATTCCAGACACACGTGCTTTGATTAAGGCTTGATTAAGATTTGTAGAGCTTCAGCATTCGTTACAAAACCATATAAATTATATATCATTGTAATCACAAAACTTCAATCTATTTCCGTATTGTAACGGAATTTTAAATTATGTCTTTATTTTCGAGAAAATTTAGTCCAAACATAAGGAATATTTTGTTGATGATTGACCATTAAAATTTTAAAAATAAAGAAGTTATCTAAAAATGGGCTAAATACGGATATAGTATAATCATTTATCTTTAATTTCCCTCTTCATTTGTGTAAAAATACCTAGCCAGTTTTACATAAAACGTTAAATGCCGAAAGCTTATTTTGATACTTTTTGACTATTGAAATGGACTCTTAATGTTTCATTTTTTCCTTTAGCTTATACCGAGCCGTCCTATAGTTTTTTAGTCACTTAGTTATTATTTTAGAATCCGAATGAATAAATTTAAAATCCTACAATATTCAGACTTAACAGAATTAATATAACATTATAGCGTTTTCTCATTCTCCTGCAAAAGCGTAATCTACTGCGGAGAGTCTTTCATCTTTATTAAACTTTCCAATAAGAAAAATTGCGTTTTAACTCAAAAGGATGGCAAGGAATAAATCATGAAGGGGCAAAATTAAATCGTATTCCAATGATACGAGTTCAGAATATCAGCCAGAGCAGCCCTATTGTTATTCTTGGCAACCTAAGGATTGGAGTTTATTAATTTATTCTTCGACATCTTACTACTTTAATTAACGAGTCATTCCAAAAAGGAGTTTTTCCAAACTGCCTTAAGACAGCAATAATTATTCCTCTGTATAAAGGAGGTGGTAAAGATGAAGCTTCGAACTCTCGCCCAATTGCACTCCTGCCCACATTATCTAAGATCATTGAAAGACTGGTTAAAAAAAGGTTTCTATCTTTTCTCCTTAAATATAAAATACTTACTACCCATCAATTTGGATTTCTAAGTAACAGTTGCACAAATGATGCTATGTTCGACCTTTTTAATAATGTATACTCTAGCCTAAATAAGCATCACAGCTACAATTTTCAGTGATTTCTCTAAGGCTTTCAATTGTGTAAATCATAACATCTTAATTAACAACTTGCAATACTATGGTTTCAGGGGAGTGCCGCTCGAATGGCTTAAGTCATATCTTGGCAACAGAAGGCAGCTTGTGAGGATTGATACGTCTATGTCTTCTTGTAAGCCTATAGAATGCGGTGTCCCTCAGGGTTCAGTACTTGACCCTATTTTGTTTCTGGTGTTTATCAACGACATTGCAAATCTAGACATTAAAGGTAAAAACTGCCTCTTTGCGGACGATACTAGTTTCACTTGGAGCGGCCCAGATGTTGCGGCACTATATGATACTATATCCAGTGACTTACGCACCATTAAGTCTTGGTGCGATTCTAATTTCCTATGTCTCAACCTATCAAAAACTAAAGTCGTCGTATTAAAAAATTCAAAATGTGACCAAAGCTTATAATTTTAATAATTTATTTGCTTTACTTTGATTAATCGTGATGTAACATTTCTTTGTAATTTGTAGAGTGATGAACCACCCCAAAAATACCAAGAAGTGAAGAAGCAGAAATAACTACTATCGAGGAAAATAATATCACTTTACTTACTACCAGACCAGGAAAACCCAAATTTATCAGAAAATAATATACCTCGTAATACGCCTGTATATTATGTATAGACTTCTCTTAGATCAAAATAAATTTTAGTTGAGTCAATAGTATTCGCTATTGGTTTAAGAAAAGTGTCTCTTTAATCAAGAAATGTCCCTTTTCTATCAAGAATTTTTGCATGAATCAAAGAGACTATTGTTCTTGTAGCAAGCTTCTTTGCATATTCATTTTGGGTCAAGAGTGAAATACTCTGGACAGATAGATTCTTCTATTCTCTAAAGTAATTTTTTAAAGCTTATGAAAAGATAGTTAATGCTTTGGGCAAAGAAACGTCTTTCTTGGCCCTATTGAAAAGCGCCAATCTTTTGGGTCAAAGTCATATTCATTTCGACTGAGAGATCCTTTTTTTCAGTGTGGTGATTAAACTCTCCTCCTCCCACACAATCTACAATCTACATATTATATTTACATTTTAACATACCATATCCGAATTATACACTCCTTACTCTATACGAACTCTCTTATCCCGTTACAGAAATGAATAAAGATATTCTGCGGAGTTTCGTGTTCGGGCAAAATTCATTCGATTTATCCGAATTATAACCGACGACTCTTTTATTTTCCATTAAACGCAAAATGTACATCCCCAGTGTAGAGTCGTTCTCGCCGAGAGAGAGAAATGTCAATTTTATTCCGGTTTATGTAAATCCGGCCGAGAACGGGGACAAAATCCAAATTGCAGACGAACGTATGAAACAATGGCGGCAGCCAGGGCGCTACGAATGAATCAAGATTAAATCTTAATCCTAGCAAATTTGGATTAAGGAAAATAATTGCCCATATTGGCCCCGCAGTCATACATATTCAACTTTGAAAAACATACAAGAGTTAAAAATACAACGTCGAATTTTTTAGTTTTTCTATTTTTCATGTTAGGTCTGTCTCTTAAGAGTCCATTTCACTAGTCCGAAAAAGTAGCAAAATAAGCGTTCGGCATTTAAAGTTTTATGTAAAACTGGCTGGATATTTTTACACAAATGAAGAAGGAAATTAAAGATAAAAGATCATACTATATCCGTATTGTAGCACATTCTTAAACAACTTATTTATTTTTTAGATTTTGATGGTCAAACATCAACAAAATATTCCTTATGTTTGGACTGTAACGTTTTTAGTTCGTTACATGTCTTTTTTTATATATGATATATGATGTCTGGCGTATCGTCACCCGATTCCGTATCGTTCAGGCCGGATAATTTATTTGACGCGCTTGGCGTAATTTTTACGTTCTCTAGTCAGCAACCCTGCTATATTTCATAACCAGTAGCCTATGACAGTATATTATATATTATCGATCATCATTTCCAAGCTAATTTTGCGCTGTTTTTTTCGATCGTATGTTTAAAATATCAACTATTAGATATCACTAAAGAACGAAAATACGAGATAATATATTTATATAAATACACTTTTTAAACTTTTAAGGCAGGCAGTAGTTATAATATAGGAAATTCAAATAATTGATTTTCTGACAGATGGAAATAAATTGTCTGACTGTTTGACACTTAATGTCAAAGAAAGCTAGATAAAATCAAGAAAAATATACGTTTTCAAACTAAATCTTAAATAACTTAAAAACGATTTATTTTGGGTATAGGAATATGTCTAGTTAAAACGTAACGAATTGGAAAAACTTTTCACTAGTGAAATAAAAAAAAGTGGGTTTCCATTTGAAAAAAAAATATTTATGATAATTTTTAATCGCTCAATTCCATGACAGCTACCGCCATTATTATATGACATTTGAACAATTTAATTTTTGAAATAGATAGGCTCATATCTTTTCTTTATGTTACAGGGGCTGTGATAATCACTAAATTTGACTTTTAGGCTGTACAAATTTTTTTGGAAGGTAGTTTTTTCCGTCCAAAAATTTTAGATATTTTTTTCTTAAAAATGCTTCCAGGGAAATACCGCGACAAAATATCGCGATTTTGTAAGTTCTCCAAGATCCGAGGGGCCCCTTCGCTGTCTCAGGCCCGTGGCCCCCGTTATACTAAAGACTTCACTGCTCATCATCAGTAATGAAACTAGAATACAAATTATGCTGTGCATTGGTTGTAATTTAAAATGTTTATTCAATTCAAAAATTCATCTTTGATTTTTCTCGGTCGTAAGTCCTGAGAAATTTCTTCGAGTGTCTTAGACCGTTGGAGAATTCCCATTCCAGGTTACGGATCGAGTCTTCCAGGTCCTTGAGTTCTGCTTTAAGTGGGTATCCACTTGGGAATCAGAACAGTTCTGGTCCAGTTAGTGGTAGTATTCGCTCCTTTTCTAGTTAGATCGTTTGCTTTTTCTAAAACTAGGCTGTTAGATGAATACGTTTTAAGTTTAGAACTTAAAATAACATTTTTAAAATTTTTGGAAAATAATAAAATCGCAAAGTTTCTACGAAAAACAATGACTAAAAACGTTAAAACGAGGCACAAAATCAAATTATTTACATTTTGAAATTCAAAACTGTTGATTCTGGCTGTTAAACAAACACATTTCGACTCTTTAATCTCGAAAAGAACAGTAAGCGAGTGCTTTAATAATAAATTAGGTACGAAAACAGCAGCATTCGGGTGGCAGGAAATCATGTCTTAAGTGTCCATAACTTTTCAAACTCGAGTCAAACTATATACGACTGCCATGGGCTGCTTTGATCTGAAACAAAA